>NC_048227.1:97009200-97309200 GCF_002007445.2 Ailuropoda melanoleuca | reverse complement strand
GCTATGAGGTTTTGTAGCTAATGGGATCCCTCATTTCCAGAAAACTGTCCTCAGCTAAATGAGAGAGGCCAGGAGGTTCTGTTCCCCATCCCCAACCAGGGTGGCCGTGCCCAGTGACTAGTTGAGGCCAGATGGCAGCGCTTAACAGTTATCATCAAGGTAGTTAGCATTACTGTAATGGGCAGCAAGGTCAGAGTGATGGCCTGGGACTGGTGCTGGCCGTAAGGATCTTTGAAGATTGCTAGTAGAAAATGGTTGTCTAGAGACAAGATACATGGGAAGCCAACAATACACAGTACATATATTTTCAAGGGGTACTGGATAAGGGTTTATCTTGTTGCTGATTCCCAGGAACCACCCCCAAATATCATGGCACTGTATTAGAGTAGTGTAGGGGCACGTAAAGTCAAGGGACAAATGGCCCACCCATATCCTTTGGTTTCTGAATGTATAATTGGAATGGCAATACTTAGTGGCTGGAAGAACTCTCATGTTGGTTCTTTTTCCTTTTTTTAAAAGATTTTATTTATTTATTCGACAGAGATAGAGACAGCCAGCGAGAGAGGGAACACAAGCAGGGGGAGTGGGAGAGGAAGAAGCAGGCTCATAGCGGAAAAGCCTGATGTGGGGCTCGATTCCATAACACCAGGATCACGCCCTGACCCGAAGGCAGATGCTTAACCGCTGTGCCACCCAGGCGCCCCTCTCATGTTTATTCTTTGACCAGTAATAGCTATTATACTAAGAAAGGCCAGATAAAAGTCCATGAAGCTACCTCCTTTAGGAAAGATAGTAAATAAAAACCAATATCACATTAAGGGGAATGACAGAAACTAGTGCCACCCTAAAAGACTTTAAGAATACAAGAGTAGTGGTCCCAACTCATACCAGTTTACCAGTTTGACTCCTGACAAATGAAGGTGGATCATGACAAATTAGAGGGGAGTCTTGAGAACTTAATCAAAATATAACCCCAATGATAGCTGCTATGTTGGACATGGTATCTTTACTAGAGCAGACCATGTGCATTTATGGTTTTGCCCCAGGTCTGTATTAATTCTGCTGCTATGTGTCACAAAATAGTCAGAAGTTGAGGCATTTTCCTCCTTTATCTGACAGTGAACCATTTAAACAGGACAACACATTGAACCACCATATTGATAATATCATGTAGTAAACAATGAGAATTTGATGAGCAAGAGGTGGCAAGTGCACTGGAGGCTTTGATTAGACACAAGAACCCCAGAGAGTGAAAGATAAACCCTACAAAGATTCAGGGGCCTGCCGAATATGTAAAAGACTTAAGGGTTCAATGGCCTGGGAAAAGCTAGGACAGCTCATTCAAAGCAGAGGACAAGTTACTGTATCTTGCATTTCTACCAGTAAGAAAGAAGCATTAGGCTTGGTGGGCCTGTCCTGGTTTTTAAGGACTCAGCAGATCCCTTGGTAATAGAAATATATACAATACAGACAGGAAACTACTATCTAATTGAACAGAACTTAAAGAGACATGAAAAAGAACTAGTCCACAATTGGGGTTGAGAGAAGGTCACACCGAGTTGATGGATTGCGGGACCACCAGGTGAGATTGGAGCAAGATGAGTAACAGGGCCTGTGGGACTGTAAAAATACAAGTTTGGTAGAAAGGGCCAGTGGTTGGAGGGGACAGATTGCTTTCTGAAACTACCGTTACACTGATACCAAAACCAGATAAAGTCAGGAGAAAAACAAACACACCAATATCCCTCATAAATATAGATCTGAAAATCTTTAAAATAATAAAGTTCAGCAATGTACAAAAAGAAATATGTGCTATGACCAAGTGGAATTTATTCCAGGGATGCAAGGCTGATTCAGTATTTAAACTCTGTCAAGAAATCTACCATATGAACAAGCTAAAGAAAAAGAGTCACCTGATTATAGGAATTGATACAGAAAATTCATTTGACAAATTCAACACCTATTTATAATAAAACTTAAAAAAAAAAAAGAATAGATGGGAACTTCCTCAACTCGATAAAGCATATCTACCAAAGATCTATAGCTAACATTATACTTACTGGTGAAACACTGAATGCTTTTCCTCCAAGATTGGGAAAAAGACAAACATTTACATTCTCACCACTCGCATTCATCATAATGCTGAAAGTTCTAGCCAGTGCAGTAAGAGAAAGAAACAGAAGTCATACAGATCACAGAGGGAAAAAAAATACAACTTTCCCTGTTTGCAGATGATATGATTGTCTACGTAGAAAGTCCCAAGGAATCTTTAAAAAAAAAAAAAAAAAGCCAAAAAAGCAAGTAGCAATGGAGGCTTGTAGACTGGGAATGCTTTGTCATGCTGCAGCCCAGGAGCATGGGACATCAGACAAGAGGGCTGCAATTCTAGCCTTGTCCGAAGTTCTGTGTGTCAGGGCTGCTAGGAATTCCATCATCCCCACCCCCATCAAAACTTCTGAGGGAATAAATAGAGAAGGAATTAATGGGAAGGGCTGGACTTTTAGCCATGATGGACCTGGGGAATAAAGGCTGAAGCTTAGGGGTAGGGCTGACCGTTAGAATATTTATACTTACAGCTGGAAAAGGCTGGGACAAACCGGTGACTTCTGACGCTAATACATGTTGCGTGTAAGGCAGCGTGCTTTATATAGATATGTCTCTTGTGTGAGGTAGGTTTTATCCTTTCGATAAATGAGGAAACTACACTAAAGCTCAGAGTGGTAAATGCTTTGCCCCAAGTTGTGCCTCCAGTAAGAGCTGAAAGTGGATTAGATTCCATTCCAGTTGGGCTTTGGCTCCATTACGGAGGCTCTGGGACTATGCAGGGGTCATTTGTTTGTTTTTGCTTCTACAGTGTCTAGTACTGGCCTGTAATTGGAATGTGGCAAATAATGATTGATTTGATCACATTACAAGAGCATCTGAGTTGTTAAGGTGTGACAATGTGGAAGTGGTCTGCGGGAGGCTTGCAGAAAGGGTGAGCTCTCTCAGAAGGTAATCAATAGGGTGGTGAGTGTAAAGATGGCGCCCCTGTGGGCTGAGCTATTAAATCTATGTTTCATAGTCTCAGAGCTTCCTGGGGCTGCATGAAATTCTTGGGAGGGACATGTGTAAGCAGGTCTTCATCAATAAATGGCTGAACTTTATATTATTTTAAGGTTGATGATGCAATAAATCATAGCTCTGGGAAGAGAGAGAGCGCTTGAAAAGTTGGAGTTCTGAAAATCTTACTTCCTTTGGGGAGGATAAAAGCTGTGGTTCTTTTGTTGTGTTAATGATGGACTGTCAGTGTCTGTCTGCCTGATTCCTGCTCACGGAATAAATGCTGGTAATTGCTAATTGCTTTGAGAAGAAAACTGACTCATCCGGAGAATGACTTGCATATCAATGTTTCAGGCCGCCTGTCAGCACAGAGGGTATGCAAACAGGGGTATGTGTCACTCCTGAAGTCTGCACACGTGCTTCCTCTTCTTTCTGTGGGGTAGGCAGATTCAAGTGCAAGATACCATCACAGGGAAATTCAAAATGTGAGTAGTGGGATCTCATGCTCCTTGTTTCTGGCCATTTTGGTCTGCAGATCATGTCTTTCCTTTCATATACAGTGGAGAAAATGAAGACCATTTGATTACATTTCTAGCAAACCAGACGATAGGGGCTGATGTGAATGGCCACCCACACTTGCCTGGGTCTTTAAGTGTCTTTCACCCTGATTGCTTCTCTGAAAACATATTAGCCAGCTGCAGCCATAGTGACTCTTTTCCTTTCCTTAAGGACAATTCTATATTAAAAAGTGTGTCCCAGTGATCCCCATGTATGGGGCTCTTTCTGACATGCCAGTTACCAGATTGGAGGGAGTGATCACGGTCAGAGTGAACGGGAACATGGCCACTCAAAGGACACTATTATTGATTGCTGTCCCTTCTACTGTGGTTTTTCAGCTACGTGTATTTTCTGGTTTGTGGTTTGCTGCAGGTTGAGAGAACATTTAAAGACAAGAGATTGTAAGGGGAGAACTCAAGGAGTTTGAGATGCACCATAAAGGGGAACCATGCTTAAGTCCCCAGAGGACTGCTCCTGACCTTTCCAACATGTGGTGCACACCTGACCCTCTTCCCATTTTTCTGCTGGATTCTGACACCTGTCAGCATAAAATGAGCAAACCTTTTAGAATCTCTAAAAGTAAGAAAGAGTTTTATTCGAGCCCAAGTTAGGCCAGCTGCCCAGAAAACATGCTCCTTAGAGGGAAGAATGTGCTCTGGAGAATGAACAGTATTTCTAGGGTTATATACTTTCTACAAAAGATTTTAGATTATAGATTAGCATATAGGCAGGAATCACAAGTTTCATCACAAAGGAATGCAGGAGTAGGAGCGTTGATTGACATCTCAAGGACAAGATGGTTTTTCTTGAGCCTACTCATGCCCAAAGCAGATGTACGATGCATGCATGGTGGCCTCTCATTCAGGCTCTTGGTTTGAACAAAGTCTATACACAGTCATGTTGACTTAAAAGAAATCTAAACTGGCTTTCCTTGTATGTCAGGCCTTTAGAGAGTTTTTCCTCTCATCATACCTGCTGTACGGGTGAGAGATCATCAGTCCCAGGACATCTGCCTTGGCTGTCTCCCCTCCCTGCCTTATCCCTTCTGCGTGTAAAGGCACACATGTGAGGATTACCTGGGGAACTTTTTAAAAGTCCTGATTACCAGGCCCCATCACCAGATACTTAACTGACATAATTCAACTGGAGTGCATTGGCATTTTTTAAAACAATCAGATAACTTAAGTAAATAACTGGGATGAGAATCACTTCTCTATGAAGGCATTCTAAAATACTAACACTAAAAACCACGTACCTGTCATTTTTGGTTTTACTGAAAGCTAACTGTAAGTTGTCTACTTTAATCCTCATTTCAGTAATTAGTGATTTTGTAGCAGCAGAAACAGACTCAGAGAGATTAACAATACACCAATGAACAGAGGAGCCGAGGGGTTAAACATGGTCAGTGAGGCTCTAAAGTTAAGAATTTTTTTAATAATTTTTATTTTGTTGTATTAGTCACCATACAGTACATCCCTAGTTTTTGATGCAATGTTCCATGATTCATTACTTGCATATAACACCCACTGCACCATGCAATACGTGCCCTCCTTAATACCCATCTCTGGCCTACCCCAAACCCCCACCCCCTCCCCTCTGAAGCCCTCAGTTTGTTTCCCAAAGTTAAGAATTTTATGACGTGCTACATGATTATGGATGTTGCTTTAATTTCTTGTTTTGTTTTGTTTTACTCTGGGATCTGAGCCCCATGAAGACGAAGACTGTGTCTTTCCATCTCTCTTTTTCTAGCACTTAGCATTGTTCCCGATGAAAATTTGCAAGAAGTGAATATACATGTTGTTCATGAATTCCAGGGCCCTTCGGCAGAGACATAAGTCTCAGCACTGACCTCTGGGTCTTCAGTGCTAAAAAGCAAAATTCAACTGAGTAAACGTCGTATTGGTTTTATTCAGCAATTCATGAATCAGGCAGCATCCAATGCAGCAGATAGAAAGGTGCTCGGAAGAGCTATACTCAATGAGACATTTTGCAGGCAGCGGGGAGCAGGAGCAAGGAAGTGGTGTTAGGCAAAACGGCAGGCTGTTGAATTGGAGGTTCCTTTCCTTATAGGGGAGAGTAGGGGTCCATCAGGAAGATTGCCTAAGAGTGCTGGCCAGGAGATTCCTGATTGGGCGAAGATTCCGTTTCTGGGAAAGCTGAAACTGTAATTAACTTAAGGCTCCATTGGTGACACGTGGCTTAGCATAAACAACTCCATTTTGGGTCTGTTGCCTTGTTTTTAACCGGAGTCCTTCCTTTTCTTGTGTGCATCCCTCCTGTGAATCTCTTTCCTCCAATGTTTCTCATCATCCTACCTGCTGATCGTCATTTTATACTTCCTTCCTTCATCTTACCTACCTTATCTCACTTTTCCAGGCTACCTTGGCTGGAACGGTTTTTCTTTCTCTCATTCACATGGCACATAAACATGTATTATATTATATGACTGATGATTGAATCTGTACCATTCTCTGCTTCATGTGTAAAGACCATACACCTCCATTTGGATCTGTAAGATAATTTCAGTAAGAGTGTCAACAGACCAGAATCTTCTCTTTTGAATTTCTAATAACCCTCTCTACTCCAGGGATAGGGCACTTACTTGCTGGTTAATTTCTATTTAACTTCCTCTGTCCAAATTATAGGAAAAAAATATTTCTACCATTAGAAAAAAAAAATTACTGACATCAAGAACTGAGTATATAAAGGCTTATTCTTTATTGAACCATAAAATAATTTGTTGATCTTGCATAAGTCATGCCAGGGAAAATAAGCATATTCAGAGATAACATATTTTTTTTAAATAGTAAATATACTCCTGTCTATCCTTTCTTTTTATCAGTATACATAGCTGTAATCTTCTCTTTACCATAACCTCACCTCTAACTTCATTTTTCTAATTATGGATTTTTATTTATACTTCATTTGCATGTCACCTATAGGCTTGGGAGTGATTTTTGAAAGAAGCAGTATAATGTGGAAGTTAAGAGCATAGTTTTGAACTAACTACCTGGATTACATGGAGAATATAATCTCTCAGTCCTGATATCTTCATTTGTAAAATGGGATGCTAGTAGTACTACCATGTAAGTATATTGTGCAGAACAAATGCGACAATAATTGTAAAGCACTTAGGAGAAAAACCATAGGTAGTTTGGGCTTGAGGAATATTCACAGTATCCTTTTACATCTTCATTGCCAGTAACAGGATTATGAAGTGAGTGTTCTTCAAAGACACTCTACATTCCCAACTAGTGTAAGTGTGGGCAGCTAACTATACTCTGCTTGCTTCATTCATTTGCCTTTCCATGGCAAGTGAACAGGTTGGAATCCTTCAAAGTCTAGCTCCAGCCATGTCATATGGGTAGATCATGGCAAATACCTTCTGGTTTCCATTGCATTCTCCATGTATTTGAATTTAAGGAGCTGTGAATTTTTGTCATGCCTGCATTTCACGTTGTGGCTTGGTTACTGTTTACTGGGATGTGGGGCCAGTTAGAGAGCAGGGCTCAGAAAAGGGGCCAAGGGACTAAAAGTTTAGCTGATACATGAAGTCCCTTAGTCAATGTAGAGAAGGAGTATAAGGTGAGCATAAGGGATATAGTGGGCTTAGACTGCAGAATCACTTGGCTATATCTAGTATTAGTTTCTACATTATTCCATGGAAATTTGATATCATTGTTTTACTGGAAGTGTCAAGGAGAGCTGAATATCATAAATTCCCATAGGGTTTTCCTCTCAATTCTTCTCTCCTATACCTTGGGCAGAGTATTGAATTTTATATTAACCATATAGCTTCAGAACGGGGCTCTGGTGCAGTCAGGAATTCGAGGAGTGAGGGAGTGGTAACAGAGGTGAAGGAGTAGCAGGCCAGGAAGACAGCACTAGTGACAGGTTGTGACACAGGTAGGATTGTGCACATGGCCTTTTTTATATGGTTTCTTACTTTTTTTTGCAATAACCCCAAACCAACAAATTCATTCAGTCATCCATGTGACCAACTAGGCCTCCCTGAGATATGTCTTAGGCTTTCTGGATGGACAGAGCTGAATTATGTCTTTATAGGCCCTAAACACTCAAAAACTTATGGTTCATTACCTTCCCTATGCAAATCAAAATAGTGAAAATACTCAATATTGAAAAAAGAAAAGTCCCCAGAGGTTTTGAATTTTTCTATTATGATTACATTGGTGCTTCCTCAGGTAATACTCTCTATGAAATTCTTTCCATTTTCTTTGTAGCTTAGTGTTTTAGTATATGTCTGTTTTGAATTTCGTCTAAGAAAGGGCTGGTCTAGTTTTAGTGGGAGATCCTGAGCACCTTGCCAGCATGGGCTGTGCTAGGAAAATTGTGAAAGGAGGCCCCCTACTGCTCATCCTTGGGAGTTTCAATCTCCTTGAGGCTGAGAGGCTCTGGAAGCCTGGGTGAGAGACCCGGGTAGCTCAGAGAGCCTGGGCACTGTGGCTGGTTCAGCCTTTCTATGCTTACATGGAGCCTGTCACTAGGGAGAGGATAAAATTGAAAAAAGAACTTAAGACCTCCTCCCCAGATCTGGACAGAGATTAAGTCCATCAATATTCCTGAGGATGGGTACAGACTTAGTAAGGGGAGACATCTATTCTCATAGACTTCATGTTATTCTAGTCTAGTTTGCTTTTGCAAAAGACAGCTCCAAGTAATCCATGATACCCACAGTGAACCAAGCTTTGTCAGGATGCAGATTATAGATCTGACCTACAGAAATGGCCCAAGTCTCCGTTGGCTGCCAGACTGCTCTAAGAGCCCCATGACTGCATAGGAAATTGGTAGGAAACAAAGAAGAGCTCTGAGATCTTCTCTTCAAACATGAAATCTAATTTAAATAGACAGTTCCTGTCATCTATTTTTGATAAGTGGGCTAACTACGATACCCATTTCCTCTTCTTGAACAACGTTTTTTCTTTGACTCTTGTCCTAAAAATGCACACGAATTTTTAAATAAGCTGCTCAGTCAGCCAGTTTCTGGAAGAGAACTGTCTGTACTTCTGTAGGACTGTCTGATTGCTCCTGCAGTCTGGATCAGAAGTTGGAATGAAAGGAGTCTGAGTCATGGATGAAGATATTTTAACAAGTTGCCGTTTTGTGTGTGTTTTATTGTACATAATGTGGTTTCTGTATGTGTTATGTGTCCAGCACTTTTATGCTGACTGTGCTCCCTGCCTCTGTCTGGGGGTTAGAGGAAGAGGGAGTGAGAATGAAGGAGATAAGGTGGGTCATTTGGGCACAACTCCAGTATAGAGCCATTGTATCTGCTCTCATTACCTTGATATCTGAGAGAACTATGCATCTTTCCTGTAGACATGAACTGGCTCAAAGAGGGTGACACTCTCCTGATTCTCAAAACAAGGCTTGCACTGAATGTTGATGCATTGGAAAGGAACACATTGCTGGCTGTGTTTACTCTAACATGTGGGGAGGCCTCTCCCCACCCCAACTTTAAGCATGAAACAACTTCTTTGCTTTGAGGTTCTAGGGAGAATAATCTATTGTTAGAACCTGGGTATAAACATAACTCTATTTTTAAGGTAGGTATCTGGGAATTTAGGTGGTTGGAGTTCGGCATGGATGCTGCTTCCTAGTGATCTTTTAAAAATACAAATCTAATCATCTGACTTTCCAGCATAAAGATCTCTGATGGCTCCCCATTGTCCACTGAATAAAATATACATTCCTTAAATAACACTCAAAGTTTTTTAAAACTTGGTTTCAGCCAAACGTAAAGCTGCTTGCATTGTTCAGCTTTCAAACCCAATGCCCCAGTAACAGGTCCTTCTCAGCAGGCAATACTTCATATTAATCAAAATCTCTTTGGCCTTTTCTGTAGAAATCAACAAGCTGATTCTAAAATCTATATGGAAAAGTAAAGGGCCAAGAATAGCTAAGTCAATCTTGATGGCAGAGAACAAAGTTAGAGGCCTTATGCTATTAGATAATCAAGACTCCTTGTAAAATTTCTGTATCTAAAATATGTCCATAGACCAATGGACTAGATTAAAGAGAAACAGACCCAGATATATAAGGTTACCTGAGTTATAGCATAGGTATACTACAAGGCAGAGGGGATCCCATCTTTTTGATAAATGGTGGTCGGTTAGTTCAATGTCCATATGGAAAAGTCTTTTTAATTTCATACACATAAATCACTGTATATTATGAAAAGATTATGGACTGCAAAAGGTAAAAGATTCTAGAAAAAAACAAAGGATAATATCTTCTTCATTTTGTAGTCAGCAAAGATGTCTCAAACAGGATGTAAAAACCACTATCATTGATAGAGTGTATTACAGTCTAGAAATTTCATTCATCCAAATATGCCTCTGAAAGAGGAAAAGGTCAAGATGTAAAGTGGGAAAAGATACTTTCATGAATATATACAATAAAAAACTTGTATCCACAGAATGTAAAGAACTACAAGTCATCAGAGAATGACATACAACCCAATAAGGAATAGGCAAAAAAACTTATATAGGCATTTCAAAAAAGAGAATTTGCAGATGTCAATGAGGATATGATAAGATGCTCAACATAATTATTATCAAAGAAATGCAACTTAATCCCCTTATAAGATACTATCATATACCACCAAGATGGCTAAAATTGTTTAAAAAATGACAAGATGAAATATTAGCAAGGATGTGTAGTACTGAAAGTCTCTCACACACTGCTAGAGGGAGGGTAATTTCATGAAGTTGGTTTACAAAACCATTTGGTGTTATTTACTAAGCAATTCCATCTTCATGTATGTACCCAAAGAAATTGTTATATATATATATATACACCAGAAAACATAGACATATAACCATTGTTTATGACAGCCTAAGGCTAGAAATTACCCAACTGTCCATTAATAGCAGAATGGATGAATAAATTGTGGTATTCACATGAAGTATGAAGATTCTGAATGTCGTGGGAAGGCATTAGACTTTAATAGTTAAGTGCTGGAACACCATTCAGAGGTTTTGAGCAGACGAACAAAACTGTGCTTCATCTGGTAATGAAGTTCATCTGGTAATGTTAGGCAAAGAAGACATGTATTGGGATTTTCACTTAGGCTTTTCTTTTCAAAAGGCTCATGTTTATATCTTTTTAAAATATGCAATCTGCAGTTGTCCAATATTATTTTTAAGAAGTTTTTTCTTAACATAAAGTGTTTTCATGGGGAGACAGCTTCCCCATTCAAAAAATCATACCTAACAACTGAAAGTATGCTCTAAAATTTACCGTATTGAATTTCCTGTTTCTTGGAAAGAATTTTGCTGCTTAAGATATCAAATTCATTTTTTGAAAAGTAGACTAGAAGTGAAGGTACCTACATTTATTTTCAACAATGGACTTTACAGCAGAGGATTTTTTTTTTTTTCTCTATACAGTTGGATTGGCAATTCTAATTGAAGGAGTCATGGTTGTCAAGGTTTGGGGACACTTTAGTTTTAAAAATACAAACAACAACATTTTAAAGTACCTATTCAATATAGAAAACCAGAATGACTCCACCAAAAAACCGCTAGAACTGATAAATGAAGTCGCAGGGTGTAAAATCAATGTACAGAAATCTGTTGCATTTCTATACAACAATAATGAATCAATAGAAAGAGAAATTAAGAAAATAATCCCATTTACAATTGCACCAAAAATAATAAGATACCTAGAAATAAACTTAGCCAAAGAGGTGAAAGACCTGTACTCCGAAAAGCAAAAAACACTGATGAAAGAAACTGAAAATGATACAAAGAAATGGAAAGAAAGTCCATGTTCATGGACTGGAAAAACAAATATTGTTAAAACCTATACTACCCAAGCACTGTACAGATTTAATGCAATCCCTATCAAAATACCAACAGCATTTTTCACAGAGCTAGAAAAAACAGTCCTGATATTTGTATGGGACCACAAAAGACTTCAAATAGCCAAAGCAACCTTGAAAAAGAAAAGCAAAGCTGGATGCATCACAATTCTGGACTTCAAGTTATATTACAAAACTGTAGTGATCAAGACAGTATGGTACTGGCATAAAAATAGACAGGGGCGCCTGGGTGGCACAGCGGTTAAACGTCTGCCTTCGGCTCAGGGCGTGATCCCGGCGTTGTGGGATCGAGCCCCACGTCAGGCTCTTCTGCTATGAGCCTGCTTCTTCCTCTCCCACTCCCCAGCTTGTGTTCCCTCTCTCACTGGCTGTCTATCTCTGTCGAATAAATAAATAAAATCTTTAAAAAAAAAAATAGACACGTAGATAAATAGAACAAAATAGAAAACCCAGAAATGAACCCACAAATATATGGCCAATTAATATTTGACAAAGCAGGAAAAAATATCCAGTGGGAAAAAGACAATCTCTTCAATAAACTGGACAGCAACATGTAAGAAAAAGAAACTGGACCACTTTTTTACACCAAACACAAAAATAAATTCAAAATGGATTAAAGACCTAAACGTA
This sequence comes from Ailuropoda melanoleuca, assembly GCF_002007445.2. Lineage (NCBI taxonomy): Eukaryota > Metazoa > Chordata > Mammalia > Carnivora > Ursidae > Ailuropoda > Ailuropoda melanoleuca. Next base: position 97,297,127 of record NC_048227.1, on the reverse strand, counting down.
AGCCTTGAAAACATAAAAATCCTAGGGGAGAACACAGGAAGCAACCTCTCTGACATCAGCCATAACAATTTCTTGCTAGATATATCTCCAGAGGCAAGGGAAACAAAAGCAACAACGAACTATCAGGACTTCATTAAAAAAAAAAAAAAAAGCTTCCGCACAGTGAACTACAATGAGATAGCACCTCACACCTGTCGGAATGGCTATAATCAACAACATAAGAAACAACAGGTGTTGGTGAGGATGTGGAGAAAGGGGAACCCTCTTGCAGTGTTGGTGAGAATGTAAATTGGTGCAGTCATTGTGGAAAACAGAATGGAATTTCCTTGAAAAGTTAAAAATAGGACTACCCTGTGATGCAGCAATTGTGCTCCTAGGTATTTACTCAAAGATACAGAAACACTAATTCAAAGGGATACATGCACCCCAATGTTTATAGGAGCATTATCCACAATGGCCAAGATATGGAAAGAGCCCAAGTACCCATAGACTGATGAATGGATAAAGAAGAAGTGGTACACACACACACACACACACACACTGGAATTTTTTTTATTATTATTATTTTAAAAGTTTTTTTATTGTAGTGAACATGAGGATGTGAAAAATGCATTGTCCCTCTGTTATGTAGGCATCTAGGTGTGCAATAATTGATCAACACCCCTGAAAGTGTGACTGGAGAAAACAAAGTGTATAAAAAGAAATGCTACAGTTCTAAAAAAGTTTAAATATATACATATATATTTATATTTATGCATTTATATTTCAGAATTCAAGTGACACGATGGAATATGATTCAGCCATAAAAAAGAATGAAATCCTACCATTTGCAATGACGTGGATGGAGCTAGAGTGTGTTATACTAAGTGAAATAAGTCAGTCAGAGAAAGACAAATACCATATGATTTCACTCATATGTGGAATTTAAGAAAAAAACAAACAAAAAACAAGCAAAGGGAAAAAAAAACACGGAGAGGCAAACCAAGAAACAGACTCTTGACTATGGAGAACAAACTGATGGCCACCAGAGGGGAGGTGGGAGGGGGGTTGGGGGAAATAGGTATTGGGATTAAGCAGAGCATTTGCTGTGAGGAGCACCGGGTGTTGTATGGAAGTGTTGAATCACTACGCTGTACACCTGAAACTAATATTATACTGTATGTTAACTAACTGGAATTTAAATAAAAACTTAAAAAAATAAAGTACCTATTGAAGTCGTATGTTAGTCAATTCATGGGGTCCTTATCTACAGTATCATTCACTTGGAGAATATTCTTTTTAAACAGGTAAGTTATGTGCAAATGAGAAAGACAAGAGGAAAAATCTATATATCACTATCAGATTTTCTTTATTAGTCATATAGATCATTGTACATTACATGCAAAAATATCACAATATAGCCCCAAACGGTTATGTACTCTGGCACAACAAGAGTAATACAGTCAAAAGTTTCTATTTTTATATACAACTATCTTCAACAGTTAAATAGGAATAAGGTAAAAATAATTTACTGGTGTGCTCACTGTTTGATGTCCAAGTCAACATTTTGATTTGCACATGAGACCACTGTGACCTGGCAGTTCATTCTTTTGAAAGTTAAAGCTGACCATCCTCTCCGACCTGGAAATGTGCATAAAGTGCAAAATGATAGCTTCATCTTTACTTCAAGTGCAAATATTAATTTTTCTACAATTAAAAAGACATGATGGGACCAACACATTAATTAAAGCCAAAAAAACAAACAAAAAACTAAAGACAAACTACCAGACCATCAACACAAAAACAATGTTGTATATTTTTTAACATTCCTTGTTGGTGTTACCACAATCAACAATATACAGTTGATCCTTGCACAAGGCAGGAGTTGGGGGCACTGACTACCCTGACCACATAGCTTAAAATCTGCATGAGACTTCTGACTCCCCAAAAGCTTAACTACTAATAGCCTAATGTTGACTGGAAGCTTTATGGCCACCATAGAATGGTCACTTAACAAATATTTTGTATGTTATACATATTATGTACAATATTCTTACAATACAGGAAGCCAGAGGGGGGAAAAATGTCATTAGAAAATCATAAGGAAGAGAAAATACATTTACAGGATTATACTGTATTTATCAAAAAGCCCCCACTTACAAGTGGACCCGTGTGGTTCAAATCCATGTTGCTCAAGGGTCAACTGTATTCATTTGTCTCTGTTTTCCTGGCAGGGCCATATAGGTGAAATACACTACCTAGGTAAATATTTTTGACTTATTGTGGTAAGTGCAGATGTTAGGAAGTTCTTAAAAGTAAACAGGAAGCGTGTTGTGTTCACTGTTAAATCTATGGACTTCATACTGTTTTTCCAACAATGTGGTTATGCTATCATTTACTTGACTAGAAAATCTGTAAGACATGAATTACTCTAGACTTTTCTTTTCATGCTACCGGTTGGCATTTGTATAATCAGCTCTTTGGGTATTTGCTGCATAGAAGCTGAATCCATGTGTAGGGCAGCAGATCTGTTTCTCTCCTTTCATCCCCAACACGTTCAAGGAAAAGGATCGATTCTGCTTTTCTCTCAGACCCCTGAGTGGGAGCCACGAGAACAAAATCAATGCGTAGAGAGTGGATCGCTTACGTTAGGTTTGACTTCAAACTACAGAAAAAGGAAGCAGTAATTCTGCTGCCATTTCTACTGCTGGGGAAAAAGTAGTTTGTGGATAGTGTGGGCATGAATCTGTTTAAAAATATTTGTACTAAGTCAACCACAGAGAATCTCATTTAATAAAACATTTTTAAAATAATATTTTGATCTTCCCATGGAAACATGGGTATCTTTTTAAACCAAGGTTTTCAGTTGCTTGAATTTCAAATATAATTAAAATCATGCAGCACGCCGTCTCCTTTCTAATGGAAATGATCTTTGGAAAACAAAAATGTGTCATTAATGTTACAAAAAATTTAATGACAACTGACAGCGCACCTAATGCTTAGATTCACACTTAAAAAAAATCCAAACTCGTCTGTTTGCTATTCTTGATAGAACAGATTTTTGAATTTCTTTTTTTCAAAGCTCCACTTGCATTTTTTTTCATTTACCAGAACAAAATAAAAGCAACCAGATCACTTGTTTTAAGTTTCCAAAATTATTATTAGTAGATGAAAAATTCAGAAAATGTATTGCCAAGAGAAGAATGTGTTCAGTGGAAACTGGCATTTATTTTTTAAATTCCTATTAAATTAATGGGAGTTTACATTTTTATATTCATATAGTAGAAATTTTTATGGTGGGAGTATTAAATTATAAATTGTAGCATTGAATTTTATGGATTCGGGATTTATGACCACGCAAACTTTTCAGTGAAATTACTGGGTTGGGTGGAGATAAGAGCATCATTTGGAATTCAAATTAAGATTTAAATAGAGAATATATAGCTTAAAGCATTTTCTAATTTTTGTTTTATTTCAGGAGTATAAATATAAAAAAGCTTGCAAGTAATTTATTGATTCAGGGCCTTCCAAATAAGGAGCTAAGTTCTTGATAAATTTTATTTCATTGATTGCTTTCTATTTTGATTACAATTACCATATAATATCCAAGGCTCCAATTTGCTATGTGTGTGTGTCCGTGATAGTTATTTTCAAATATACCATATGGTGCAAAGTACCTGATTGATAACAGAAACTTCAGCCAAGCTGACATTTCAAGAATCATAGAGTCCTCTGATCTTCAAGAGGCTGCAGGGCTATTCCCAGCCAGTTTGGAAGGTCGCATGTTTGTTAGGCCATGAACTAAATAAATATGTTTGAGAATATGTATAGAACTTTTTTCAAATGAATGTAGATATTCTTATGACATGAAATACACATCTAAAAGTCTTATTGACATTTTAACTTTTCCATTATGGATTTTCTCAAATAGTGAGCACTCAAACTCAAATTGGTTTTTTTTGTATGTGGGAGTCTCCAACACCAAACAATGTTGACAAGAGCTTCTTAGACTTCAAATTATTACAAAATACAGTTAGAGGTCAAAACTACTCTCTTTTAACATAACAGAGTCAAAATGACTCAGTTTATAGATCCAATCTAATATTGACTTCCTACTTTTTACAAAGACGTCTGTGCACCACGTAAAACCAGAGCCAGAGGAAAGACTTCCAGCTTTTACATCCATGCCAGAAGCAGCATGGCCGCTACCCAGCAGTTACAGGGAATCAGTGGACTCCCCTCTCCTGTCCCTCACCTCTGCATGAAGTATAGGGTGGCTTTTTCCGCATGATGTCTTTAACTGCTCAGGGTCCAGCTGTCTCTAAATGAGAAACAACCAGCATAATCACTTCAATGGTCTTCAGGATTAATAAGAGAATGAACCATATTGATCTCTTAATTTCCTACTGGAAGCTTCGGCCTCGTTATGAGAAAATGATACTTTTAAAGAGATGTTCATATTTTTATGTGCATATCCATGTTTATGGGCCAAGCTACATCCTGGTGTAGGTAATTTCAATGGACTGTGTTAGATTTGACTGGAATTACATCGTTTTTAGATTTGACTGGAATTACATTGTAGTGAACCTTACTTACAATGAATGGATCACCAGCCACTGTTAGGAATTGTATCGCACATTTGGTTTATGCATTTGGTTATGATAAGATTTAGTTCATTCTTAGAAACGGAAGGATTTCATAATAAAAGTGAAAAAGATTGTGTAATCAACATTAACTCCATCTCCTATCTCCGGTAAATGGATGAAATTTATTAAAACAAACAAAAATCATGGGGCAGTTTTTGATGTAAACACAAGTGTTTCTTCTTGTTATTTTTCTCCCGAGTCCATGCAGCAGTTTTGTGATTGATTCTTAGGCAGCAAGGGGATCCTAAGAAATACTTGCCAGGTTCGATGATTTGCAATATTGAATTTATAAATCTTGAAAATAACCTGAGGCTATTTGCACCTAATTTATATAGATGTAGTAGATTGCAGGGAAAGTACCTAACTGGGTAGGAGGCCTGTTGGTTTTCTCCATTCTCTTGAGAAATAAGGGCCAGGAATTTCCATAAGGCAAATGAGTTTTGAGTTAATACAGCAATGATCAGTAGCAGCTTCCCACAGAGTCAGAGCGCTGGGTGAGCCTGGGGGCAGATGGGAACAAATTGTCTCACAGCCAAAGAGAGTAACAGGAAGGCCTTGTTATTTTTCTGTTTTTCGAATGGACTCCTGCAGAGGCAAGAGCAGGCAATAGGAAGCAGGCTTGCTACCTGCAGAGATGCAGGAAAAGAATCAGCTGATAGGTTTCTTGTTCTAGTCAGGATATTAGAGATTGCATTCTGGTTGGTTCTAAAATCGAAATGATACAGAGAGCAGGGACATTATTTGATGAAATGGGGAATGTTGGTGGCCCAGCCTGATGTCAAGCCATGAGCAAAGATATGTCTCAATTTTCCACTTTTTTCTGGCAATGATAACCTCCCACGTTGGTCATTACAAAGGGAAATTCACTGAGTAGTGAAAATCGAGTAACCTGCATGTGTATGATAACAAATACCCCAGGACGAAGTCCAAAATTTTGAACAGCAGCAAAAAATAAACCACCAACAACAATGAATCCCCAAACCAACCAACTAACCAGGTAAACAAAAAACAAAAGAACCTCAAAGAGTTGGCAAATAGGGAATAGGCATTCTGAAACACGTGACTGACCATTTTATCCTCATTTACTTTGTAAATGGGAACTCTTCTCTTTTGAAAGTCTCTGGTAGTCAGACTCCTTAGGCAATAATGCCCACTGATTTTAGAGCATGATATCTTGACCACCGCAGGAACAGTGTCAGACGTACTACTCTATGAGGAAAACTGTAGAAATTAATACTGCATTTCAACGTTACACTCCATAATGGAAATTACATGCAAATTGCATTGTCTTATTTTGAGAAAGCAAAAACCCTAATATGGCACACAAAAACCGGAGGCAACCATAGGCAACCTCTGATTAGAGACCTTTTGAGCGCATAGTAAAGACCATATGCCTGTAACTGGCCCTTCCCAACTCAGAACTGGGAATGTCCCTGGGAGCCAAATCTGTGCAGGCATTTGCAGACTCTGGTCTCTTCTGAGAGGCACCAGCTGATCTCTAGGCTTGGTTGCTTTGATGTCATAGCAGTATGGGGTGGTGACATTATGGCTATGACCAGATGTGGAACGTGGAAAGTATCTCTGCATCCCAAAGCCCATCTCTGAGGGAACCACAGAAAGGAGAGCCTATGAGACATACAAATGTTGCAAATATCATGTGGTGTTGGGACATTGCTTCCCTCCACCAAATGGGGAAAAATAATTGTTGTTTTTCTTGGTGATTCATCTGCTTCCCCCTCCACTATGGATGGTAAAACCTCATTCATCAGGTCACACAAATGTGATTTCCTTTCCCTTTTCTCTGGGAATCATGAATTCAAACAGTTTTACTGTGCTTATATTAACGAAGCTCACTCATGCTCAGTGTATGTGACTGCTCAATTTTACCCAGGCTCTCAGAAACACAGTGTCTGTTCCCTCCCTTTCTCTTCTCATGTCGCCCTCTGTTTGAATCACTTCTTTTTGCATTTCCATCTGGCATTTTGTAACCCTGTGTATTCATTAAAGACTTTCTAGCTTTAGTGGGTAATGCTAATTGAATAAAACATTTATGTATGGGAAAGAAAACAACAGAAATTTCTTTTAAGAGAATTGGAAGGAAATATGAGAACCTGTTCTCAAGATTCAGGTTCTTTCAAAAATCAAGTAGCAAAATAAGAAGAAGGAAGTTGTAGATAATGTTAAAGTACATCTTTTCCTGGAGGATTTTTTTTTGTTGCTAAACATGCCTGTTACGGGGCATAGGACAATACTAAGATGAATTTTCCTTGCTGTCCCCAAAAAGACCTCTGTGTTCTTTCTCTGAAACCATAAGACCAATATACATTTATTCTGTATAGGTAATGCAAACATTGCTAACAATGCGGCACTATTAGTTGGAACTTAAGCAATAAACTTTTTTTTTTTTTTTAGTTGCCCTAGTTTAGATTTCATGAATATAATTGTAGGGTGAGAAGCAAACTATGTGTGACTCATGAGATAGCTCTGAATGACAACAAATCATTGAGGTGTGCAATCATTGAGATGTATAGAGGCAAATTCAGTTCCTGCAAAAATTGTATCTCCCCTCGTGACGTATATTTAATATTACCATTCTTTCAAAATCAAAACTGAAGACACATCATCTGAAAAATCGAGGCATATCTATGCTTTCATTGAAACATTTGGGGCTGTTACGATTAATTTTAGGCAATTTTTATATGACATAGGACTGTTTTATGCTCTTTCTACAAGTATATAGAAGTTTTACTGAAACACAAAGCTATAAGGTCTTGTTTCTCGTCTAATATATTCTAAAGAACGTTGAAACTTTGAATAGATCACTACCTGCTCTACAAAAATGCACACTTTTTAGAAACAATCTCTGCATAAAAAGTGGTAATGCCAACCAGCTCCTCTGAGTGGTAGTGAAGCATCATGCCAAATAATTCTGATGGTAGAATGATAAAAACGAGTAAACACTCTTCTTCCTTACCCCTTATGGTTCCACTTGATTCTTAATTCATTTTTTCCAAATAAATAGTAAAACTTTTGCACTGTTTCAGACCTGGTAGTACCGTCTAGGAACATCTTAAACTATTATCATAGAGTTTTATTTTGTCTTCAAGCAGGTGGGGTACTTTTCTGGATGTGAATGGATCAGAGACTTAACTAAGTTTCTGGAGGTTGGGAGAGAAGGAAGGAGCTCACCCCTTGTACCACATGAAATCACAGGGCTATTTTTTCTAGGTGTGGGGTCAGGGGCATGGGGTCGTGAGAGTTGTAAGCACTGGTTTCTAGGTAGGTTGGCTAAGAAATGTAAACCTGAACCCCTCTCAAAGAGCAGAGGAAGCAGTAATTGTCCAATCTCCTCTACAGCTTTGTAAAGTTTAGGTGAATTTGAAATGCAGATTTTAATGGAGTTCTCACTTCATACAAGGTTATAGAAAGTGCAAAGTGAGTTGAAAAAAGTATAGTTGCATTAAGTACGTGATGGGAAGAGCCCCAGAAAAATTAATCTCTCTCTGAATATATTTGAGTCAAGACATGCTTTCAAAGATTGATATATTCAATTTTAATTTTTTGTGAGCTTTTAAAATTCCTTCAAAATGTATATGCAGCTATTCAATGTTATTTGAAAAGCACCTTGTTATAGGATGCATTTTCAGTCCACCCTCAGTTCACTGTTCATAATCCTAAAACCTCAGCGTCAATGGTCCTTATATTTGTAACTCAAGGGTCTAGGACACAATAAGATTAGGTAAACTAAGTTGAACTTGACTTATCTGCAGCCTCCTTTAAAAAATGCCAAGGCATTACATGACAAGAGCTTGAATATTTGCCACGCACCATAGCACACTAAGGTTTTGCCATTTGGTTTTGCTTACTTTTGAACAGCTAGCAACGTACACACCTCCTGGTGGTTTTAGTTTGATCTCAGTGGTGAACAATGACTGGGTTGAAATTATTTCTATTTAAATTCAACTGCCTGCTGGCTGGACGACACAAAGCTAGACCCTTAGTTGACTTGTCACTTTAGGCTCTAATGTTCTAATGGCAGTTGTCTTAAATATAATCTGGATGCTATATTCTGTCACTATGATCCTGAAGCATCTCCTACCAGGGAAAATACAGTGGTTAGGCCAAGGCACTGATGAAGGTTTGTGTTTGTTCCCATCCTTTCCCTTCGCCGAAGTCATATGGCTCATGAAAAAAGAAGTATGTTGAAAATCTAGGCAAAAATCTTGATGCTTTTGCAATGGCAGTGAGGATTCCTGAAGACACCTGTTTCTTATTCGTGGATATCTCTATGAAAAGGAGAGTATTTGTGGCTATAAATGCACAGCCATAGTAGGAGCATGTGTGCCTAGTAGAGAAGCTGAGAAGCTAAAGCTACTATGTCTTACCCTTAGTTTACATCTATAATCTGCTTCACTGGAATGCCCAACCAGAAGAAATCCTATCCATAAGGACGGGAAGGTGAAATGAGAAGGAAGAACAAAGCAGAACATTACATTTTCTTTATATGTAGATTTCATAAGGAACTTTAGCTCATCCGGCTGAGTCAGGCCTGGCACTTCCCTATTTGCCATGGAACAGCAAGGCAGTTCTAGCAAATTAGTGATCATGGTTTTGAAAGAAAAATATTGAAAAACATATTTATTATTTACTTCAGAATATTTTAACTAAGAGCTGGTCGTTAGGCAGAAATGATTGTTGAGAAATATCCTTATGAGTGGAAAGCAGTACTGCATCATCTCTTGAGAGAACGCATGTTATTACAGCCCATTAAAGGCAAGAATTTTCGTCCCTAGTGACTTACATACAGTTATTTCATTCTCCTTTATTGTGTTTCATTTGGATTATCCTTTTACTTGTGGAAGCTCTAATAGTGTATATATGCATATATGTATTTATACACAAATGCATTTATTTAACTTTCTACAGCTTCTAAAGGCTCTGGTTTAAATTACTTTGATCAGAAAAAAAATGAAAAATAATGCATATCTATTCTGGGACATAATATTTGAGAAATAGAGATTATTAGAGACAACGTAAGACTGCAAGATTCAAGATTCAAGATAAAATATCATCTTGGCTTTTGTTTTCTTCTCATCCAGTGGATACATATGTTGGGTCCACATAATGACAGCCACCTGGATCTGAGACAGTAAATTTAGTTATTCTGATCCAAGATAGCTGTCTTCCTGAAACACTGCCTTTGGATGTCTGGTGTGTATTTGTGTCTTACTATATTGAGGAACAGATACAAATTGTGATAGTGAGTCTCCTGGCAGCTTGTAGGCTTAAAAATACTTTTATAAGGGAGGTTGGCACCCTGTTGTCTGCTATGTCTTCATGGTTAACTATAATGTGACTCATTTAATCAACACAGACAAAAGTTCAAAGTGTAGGGCTTTTTTGCACGGGCCATCTGACTTGACTGTCTACATAGATCAAATAAAATGGGTGATTGCCCAATCTCTACTGTATTTTATACCAAGGAAAACCAGTCAAAGAGGAGAGTTGTCTTACAGAAATTGCTTAGAAGACTGACATTTTACAAAGAAAATCTTGACATTTAGCAAAGATCAAAAAGACCAACATATTGGTGATGACATTATATAAACACAATCTTCAGGAAAATATTCCTGGGTCATTGTTAATATTTCATGTCCAAGTAACTCCACAGGATTGAAAAGAAGATTAACCATTTTTTATCTATGGTCATTTAAGTCTTTCTCTTTTGAGATTAAGCTTATTGGATCCATGTTTTTAGAAAGGCTTAAACTGTTTTGAAAATCGGCAACAACAAAAAATCTGTCATTTTATAACATTGATTCAAAAGGCATAAGTGTGCTGAGAAGAGTTTTAAAAAAAGATAAAATAATATGCAAAGGGAGCGTGCAGTATGGAGAAACTACCGAGAAATGAAGATAAGTACATTTTAATGCTTGACTTCCTCCACAGATGAAGGACTGAGCTCATTGGTCCACTATTACCTTTTATGAATACTTACATTAAAGACGGGAATTGCACAGTTAAAACTAGGGAGCAAACCACTGAAAACCTAAGAATGGACAATCTCGCATGAAGTACCTGCAAAGCACGAGAATTGACCTTTCTGCAGCTGACACATTACTGCGGTTCACATTAACTTTCATGTTAATTTCTTCCCTTGCAATGATGGAGCTAGGTAAGAGATGTTATTCTTAAAAAGAATACAAAACCAAGAAATGAAGGTGGAAATGATGTCTTAATCAGAAGATAATTTTAAGGTTAATATTAAAGGTAAAAAATAGAAGAAAGTATTCCTTACAGAAGACTAAATAAAGTCAGAGAAAGTATCTCTTACAGAAGACTAGATACATTCTTGGGCTTTCCACATGGGGTCCTTTGAACAGAGGTAGCACTTACTTTACATGTCACCATGCTGAATTTTACATTGATGGTTTTTCTTTGATGAGGTCATAAATATTTACTTGAAAACAAAATGTTACACACAGAAAGGCCATCTTCTATGACAATCTCAATTCACATACCACAGTGTGTTTTGGTCCCACTGGGCATCTTCCTCATGATTATGTACACAAGCTGGACTCTCGAGTGTGGTATAGTCCTTCCTTCCCAGCACTTGACTTAGTGGAGATGTCCTTCACATGTGCAAAGTGGAGTGGCCACAGAGGATCAAGTTTTGATGACTCAGAAGCAGGCCCTTTGCTAGGAAACTAGAGCCTCCCAAAGGTTCTTACAGTGATCTGTTTCCATATAGATGGTGGCTTCGAAGCTCAGTGAGGGTCTGAATGGCATGAGACCCACTTAGGGCAATGGAGCAGTTTCTGCTTCCAGATTTTCTAGCTGAAAGAAGAAAGAGCAAAGACAGTGAGCATTTCAAATTGGGCCGCAGGGCACATTTATCAGGCATCATCTGTGTGTCAGAACTGTCCTGAGGGCCCTCAGAGTACTTTCACCTGCAACCCTCAGAGCTTTTCCTAAATGTCAAGACATTAATTAATCTCTTGGTTCATTATGAATAATCTCTCGGATCATTATAAATATGCTGTTCCATTTGTACACACTAATGAATGAAAATTATACACTAGTCATCAAAGAGATATTTGATATTGGCATCCTTGAAAAAATACATTTTTAATCCAAATCCCTTAACCCTCTCTGCTCTTGACCTTCTTTCTCCTCAAATTATTCACGGCTTGACAAGAATTTCAAAAGAAAAGCAGTGTCTCTCTTAGCAACACCTTTCAGGTTCTTTATTTCTAGATGAAGATATTTTTATTTTTCATCTAGTTCTCAAAATGAATGGATTTTTTTTTTTCTGAAGCAAACTATTTGAAATACAGGGATTTTGCCACCCTCCTCTTTCACTGTAAAGCTGGCATGTACCTTGAGCAATAACGTGACATTTGTCCATACACATAAAAATGTGGCTTGATATTTTCAACTATGGCAGGAGACTTGTGGGAAAGAAACACGTTTCGTAATTAACAAGTAATCATTGCTGTCATTGTTACTATAGTTTTCGGTGAAAAGGAAAGGAGGTTTTTATAGAGTCAGTGTAAAGGGATGAGAGGGTTTTTCCTTTAATTTTATTTTGGTAATTTTCACACTTCAGGAAAAGTGCATGAATGAGAATAGCATAAAGAACACTTGTGTACACTTTACCCAGACTCACCTGCTATTAACATTTTATCCCATTTGTTTTATCATTTGCTTTCTATTCTTTTTTTCTCTCTTCTACACACACACACACACACACACACACACACACACACACACACACACTATCTCACAGAACTGTTTGATACTCAGTTGACTTTTAATCACTACATATTTCAATATATTTCCTAAGAATAAGGAATAGAAAGATCAGAAGCACCACTTTGGAGAGGCAGTCTACCATGGGCCCTGGGTTTCCTGCACATCCTTGCTGACTGTGCCAAACTGCAAGGCTTGACTGTTCTCTGGCCTGCAACAGTTTCTGCGGTGCTCACATAGGCAATTAAGTAGGCCAAGGTGACCACAGCATTGATCACTGTGTGAAGTGCCTGTTCCTAAGGAGGTTGGTTTATCACTTGCCTCCAAAGGGGCTGAGACTTTAGCTCTGGGTTCCTTAACTGTGACACAACCCATTGTGTGTGCAGCCACCATCTGGTCCCATCATGCTGCCCTGTGGGATTTGGGGGCAGAAGAGGCACTGCCATGCTAAAGTTTCTGCAGTTGCTGTGCTGTGAGTACTAAACTGACTTCAGTCTACATTTGGCACCTGAAGAGTTGTGGCAAGACAACTTGCTTGCTTGCTCGGTCAACTCCTTTGGAATCTGGTTACTTCTCTCCACCTTCTAAGAGGTTCTTCCCAAACTGGCACCACGAGCAAGATGTGAAGATAGACAATGACTTTTTGGGAAGAGAAAAGGCAAGGGCTCATGGACTGGGTTCGAGAATATGAAGAAACTCCTTGGGACCAGGTAGCAAATGTTCTGGCAAAAGTGGTAAAGAAAGATGGAGTAAGTTGTCCACTCCTGTCCTCCCTGTTGATGAATGCGACTCAAGTCAATGGGTGGGGGCTGAATGGTGAGGGATCAAGTCTAACCAATTGCCCAAATGGTGCCATGGTTGTTGCTTGGACTAGGAGGCTAAGAGAGCGCTCTGAGCCCCACCAGGGAGGAAAGCACAACTTCACCAGTTTTAAGTCAAGACTAGAATGAAGGCGGGAGGGGGGGTGGTAAACAGAAGGGGGAATGAACCACGAGAGACTATGGACTCTGGGAAACAAACTGAGCACTTCAGAGGGGAGGAGGTGGGATTGGGATAGGCCAGTGATGGGTATTAAGGAGGGCACGTATTGCATGGAGCACTGGGTGTTATATGCAAACAATGAATCATGAAACACTACATCAAAAACTAATGATGTACTGCATGGTGACTAACATAACATAATAAAAAATTTAAAAAATAAAAATAAAATAAAATAAAAGGAAAAAAAAGATTAGAAACAACTAGAGGGCAAATGCCCTCTATAGTGGGCATTATAATGAATATTAAGATATAAACCCAGAGTAAGAGGGAAAAGAGGGATATCCAGGAGTGCTTTGACCAACAGGCCAAGGAACTGTCAGACATGTGGCTGATGAAGGAGTTAGGGAGGTCATGCTCTTAGTGAACAAAGCACTTATACCATCTTACAGGAGACCCCATACTTTAAGCCAGTGTTTAGATCATTTAACTGGGACAGAATCATGCCCCACAATGAGGTTTGCTATTGTGTATTTCTGTTTCAAAGGTCACATTATGACCAAACCAGGGAGACTTTCTTGAGGCCAATAAAATCCCATGAAACCCTATGGAGAAAGCTACTCAAAGGCTGAGGGTACTCTAGACTTGTTCTATCCTGAACAGAATGATAGCCTGATTATGATCCCACATCCAGAGAATGACTGGTTCACTTTTAATATCAACCCCCTCCCTGCAAGGTGGAGAATTCTACCACTTTTTTTGGTGGGAGACCCTGTGCTGGAAGCTGGCTGACTTTGGGCATTAGATGCCCAGGATAAAGAGAGCACTCTCTAAAGCAGGCAGTCTCTGCTGTCTAAGACAAAGGCCAGGATGGGAACATCCAATGTCCTCTAAACTGTCAGGCAATGGGATAAGGCTCTTAACATGGGGGATACCAAAGTAGAGGCTGATGGGATAATCACCAAAGAAACGCAGTCCACATATAAGGCTACAATGGGCCCCAAGGGGGCAGTTAGTAGTTCATACAAAGAAAGCTCTGTGTGCTCCTGTAAGACCAGATTCCTTTGTGGAGACCAATCTCCATCGAATGAGGAACTAGGAAGCCACGTGGCTGCCTTAGAGTAAATTTCTCCCTCAGGACCTCTACTGCCTGACCTGCATTTCTGTATCATGACTTGAAAACCTTTAAGGATAAAGGATGAAGTAAGGTATTTTCATTTCCAGCAGGGATCAGAGGCCTCATACCCTCAGAAGGGCAGAATGGGATAGGGGAGAAAGGTAGGAAGGGGAGAATATAAAGTTACTTACTTATATATTTATTTTTTTTTTTTGGATATCTGTACCTGAATGACTAACATGCTAGGTTCTCTTGAGAGGCGAGGACTACACATTCAATTAGCCAGATTTGAAACAGAATAAAATGGGAAAGGAAGTGACGGTTTGGACCCTCATTATGCACCACTTTTGTTGCTCCCAAGACTGAACGTGTGATTGGTATTGATAATTTACAGGCTTGTTCTGTGTAGGCTCATAGTGTCCAAGGGAGATGTTCCTGGTATGGTAAAGCCTCTTGGAGGTGGGTGATGAGGGAGATGCACGGACAACAGATCACAGCTCCACTTCAGTCTCCCTTCCATGGTCTATAAAAGGAACAATTTAGAATTCCAGGAGAAGAAAAGGAAATCATAGTTTGAATGTAATAGTACATATGACAAACACAGTATCTTAGTATAATAGTTCTGTGAGGATGGTGAAAAAATCTAAGGCAATCTGGAGGCTTATGCAGGATAATTGCCAAGTGAATTCAGTCGTTGCTCCTACAATCTGGCTATTCCAGTAATTGTGACTATGACTGAAGCAATTGCCCATGATGGCACCTATCCTGTCTTTTTCTCAACTTCTTTACCCCCTGGAAGATCCAGATCCTTCACCTGGCTGAGCCTTCAGAACACTACTGTGCTGCAGTGGTCATACCTGAACTCTCAGGATATTTGCCACCAATAGGTAGGTTGACACACAGAACAAATCTATTTTTTTGTTGGTGAATGGTCCTACTACATTGATGATATTATCGTGATAAGCCCTAATGAAGTTAGCAGATACGAACTCATATGAAGGCCCAGGAAAGCTTGTTAATTCTGATAAAATACAGGAACCAGCCACCCAAGTCAAAATTTTGGGAGCAATGTGGGCTACAACTCAAAAGTGGATCCTAAAGACAGTAAAGAGAAAAGAACTATGGCGCTCTACCACCAGAAAGGCCGTCTCACAATTGCACCATTCAGGTATTGGAAATAATAGGTACCTTACCAATGTATGCATTTGTTGAGTCTGAAAGTTAATCAGAAAATCTGCTGAATTTGACTGAGGACCTAAGCCTCCCATGATCCTGGAGGTTGTTCCAACACCCCAGCCCCAGGGTGCTTTCGAGCTCCATAGAGGGAGGAAGCCTCCGTGAGGAGAGCCCCTTCATGTCTCCTTGGTACCATTACCTGCTTCAGTTGGGGAAAGAACTCCTTAAACACTGGAGGTGCTGGGAGAGGGAAATAATGAACCCTCTCTTTGTGTCTAAGTTCTAGCTCTACAACCTGGCAAAATAATCACATGGTTCATTGAGACAAGAAGATCTCTGACTGCCAACCTGACTGTTGCTGTGTAAGTCTATGTGCTGTGGGATCAGGAAAACTCATAAGGGCTTGGCTGGCCCTGAGTTACTCTATGGTGTCTGATGTTATCAAAGAAAATTCCTAAATGTGAAGCCCTTTGCCCATGTACAAATGTACAGATAGATGTGATTTTGTTTTAGGCTCATACCAATTCATATGCTTCTCTTGACACCTGAGTGTTCTTCGGTTATGCCATGTATGGCTATCAACGTTATAACTACTTGATGACCTTGCCCATACAGATTATCCAAATTAACGTAATGGTGATCCAAATAAAATTTATTGACAAATTCTGAACTAAAGTGACCTGTCCCGTCAGTTATATGTTTGTATGTGGAGAGAATGGGGCACAGGATAGCTCTCTACTGGGCACGGTCGGGGGCTGCTGGTTAACTCTTCTTTGTCCCCTGAAATTTTTGGCAATGACACCATTCCTTGGATTGCATTCCCTTTGTTAGGCCCCCAGATAAAGAGGGCTGTCCAATGCTGTCTGACCTGAGGGATACGTGGATTCCTGTTTTTGTGTAGCAGTGTGAAAATTGTCCCCCACCATCAGATTCCACACTGTAGAGATAGTCAGGAACCTATCCTTTAGCTACCATAGCCAATGAAATGTAACAAGCCATAAAAGATCAACAGATCAGGCTAAACTCTCTGATTGTAAATGGATCATCGTTGGGATTTAGGCTATATTCTTGTTGATATGATTGAATTAATTTGTTGCATTTGAATTAATATCAATAGTATGGTGGTACAATTCATGCATACTATAAGAAAGAAAGCTAAATGGTTATTGGAAATAAGACCTATTAGCCCTCTCTAGGACTTGTTCAGTTGAACATAGATCCTGGGGTGCATGGCTGAGGTTAATACTATAGATTGTCCTCATCCTGGGATGGGATTCTATGGATAAGTCTAATCAACTATTGATTGAAATAAATAGAACAGATTTGGTTCTAGCCCCTATCAGTATGTTTAATCCAAATTGCTATGGGGTGCATATGAAAATTGAGTTCAGCCAAAAATATGTTGAGCTGACAGGTAAATTATTGGGAAAGACAGTCCTCCAAGCATCCCTACATGTTATTGCTGACTGAACTGTATGACAAGGCCTATCTTCTGACTCTGAGTTCTTCCCATGGTCACATAGTCAATTAAGAACCTTTGCTGCCTGACCTCAGGAGGACCACGGCACGACCATTTTGGAATTGCTTGCTCCTAGGACAGAGGATTGGTTTGCTTACCACTTGCTACAAAAGGTGCTGAACCCCTAGCTCTGGGCTCTTCAGTTGGCTGCAATCCTGTGTGCTTAGTGACAATCTGGGCCCATTGTGTTGCACCATGGGACACAGGGATGGGGAACCAGGGCTCCTGTGCCGCTGCTCCTGCAGTTTGCAGTGCCATGAGTAGTACATTGTTTTCTCTGGTCCATTGAGACACATGGTGCATTTTTGGTACCCATGGAGCAGTGCCAAACCTGCTTGCTTGCCGAGATACCTCCTTTAGAAACCTGCAACTCCCTGCCATTTCCTAAGTCTGAGCTTCTTTCCTGACGTGACCACAGCATCATTATACATTTCAGGAAATTTGACATTTGACATCGATACACTATTTTAATCTACCTTCAGTTCTCCAACTTCGTCAACAGCTTTTTGAACTGTTATTTTTTTCAGGAAATCAACAGGATTTCCTGTTGGAAACAGGGCTATTTTTTAGCCTGTTTTGAACAATAAAGTTTTGAAAAGCTTTTAGATTCAAACTGAAGTTTATTTGAGGCACTTATAATCTCTATCCACACAATGACTGGAGTGTGTTTCCTACCCCTGAAGGGAATTTAAAGGATTTTTTTTTTTTTTTTTAACCAGTGTCATCATTCTATGGAAGGAAATGGAGGTCTTGAAAGGTGAAGGGACAGGCTTGAGTATTGGTTGAGGAAAGATAGATCAATATCTTTATTTTTGCTTTTTGCAGCCACTTTTTTCCACTTCTGTTTTCTCTTTCCTATTTGTGATGCCATCCAAAGTTGCAACTGAAGCCAGTAACAGACTTGGGTACTTTTGATGCTGATCAGAGTTTTAGCCAGCAATAGGCTTCACGATTTCCTTACTACAGAATCATAAAAACAAAGCCACACAAAAAACTGAGAGCTGATGCCTAATAGACAAAACTCACCATTTACCTCAATGATATAGAATTCATCCCTTTTTTCAAAGCTCCTTTGCCTGAGTAGACATATTGGAATCTAGAGTATGACAAGGGGTCAAACTTCAGGAGAATTCAAGGAGAGGTGACGTAATCTGATAGTTCAAAGGATACAGACTTTCTGTGCCATATGCTTCCTCCTACTCTTAATGTGTGTTTATTTTGTTCAATATAATAAGTCTTTTCTCTCACAAAAGGAAGCTTTCGTGGTTACTTTTGTTGTTCACTAGGAGAAGCTAGTCCCCAGAGTGTGAATGGGGTGATTAGTCAAAACCCACTTTGTTGGCAGTTAAAAGAGACCAGAAATGTCCTACTTGGGAAGATGTCCTCTGCAGCCACTGGTGTGGGATGTGGAGCTCACATAGCTGGTTATCGTCAGCCTGGCACTGGAACCCAGGCTCCCTGGTTTCCAGTCTTGTGTTCTTTCACAAGAAAGATCGTAATTATTCAACTTTTTTGGCATGCATCTCTGTGTTGAGCATAGATGATTTTTAAAAGAGACCTATTTTCCTCAAAGATGTTTTATTCAAAACAGAAAAATGTGCCAATTATGAGACTTATTCTTAGCAATGTGTAGTTTAAATCAGTGAAAACACATCCCAAAGCTACATAGACACTTTCCCCCTTCAGGATTGTAGCCAGAAAGTGGCAAATTTCAAAACAGAGCAAAACAAAAGTAAAAACCCAAACAAAACACAACTTGTTCTGTAACAAACGGAAACAAGTTTCAGTCTCTTGTTTGTATTTAGGCCATGTATTTTAAATGAGTGAGACTAAGAGATCAATGATCAATTTTATGAATTCTGGTTAATAGCTGGGACAAACGGATGTTGCCATTTATTCTAGTAAGACATTGGATTTTGAAAATAATTGTGCTTAACTGGCACTTATGGTCTACAGTGGGCTTTGAAACTGCTTGGTGAAAACTTCATTCTGTGAGATGCTACCAGGCATCCTTTGAAACATTGGGTCTGTGTTCAGATATGTTTGAGAACTTCAGCTTAAAAAACAAAATGCAAACATATATGTAAAACTAAATGCGGCACACACACGCGCACACACACACACACACGCAAAGACTTTTCAAAGCCTTTACAATGTTAATATAGAGTATCAGTCCCCATGACCAAAATATGATAAGCAGCATTTCTGAAAATTTATTTAAAGAGTTATTTTCTCATGGACTGCATATTAATATTTCACTGTAGCAGTATGCCGTAAGATCCTTATAGAAAGTCATTTGCTCTGATTCCTTAAACATCAAATCTTTACACCCGAATTCTGGCCACATTCCCTTTCATGGAGGCAAAATGCTGATGCTTGAACATGCAAGACCTCCAGCGACAAGGAAGTCCTTGTATTTCAAGGCTTAGAAAAGTTTTTTCTTTGGTTGGATTACAATCCTTTTCCCTGTAGCTTCCACCTGTTGGCTTTAATTAGTGGAGTTGTACTGAATAAATCCAATTCCCTCTTCACATCCTTTCAAGTATGTGAAGAGAACTATCTTGTCCTCTCTGAGTCTTCTATTTCTCAGGTAACTATGTGCAGTTACTTCAACCATTTGTCATATTGAAGAATTTTAACTTCTTTCACCTTCTTAGTTGCTCATCTCTGAACATGTTCCAATTTTCTTATTTCATTCCTGAAGAGTGTGGTGTATTAAAGCTAACATGTCTTAGGCTCTAGACACTAGACTTCTGTTATATGATTATCTATCATTGCAATATTTGAGATGGCCTATACCATATTGTTGATCCATGAGATAAAATCTATGACTTTTTTTTTTTTATATCTGCTATCACTCACATTCTGTGTGTCTATAGGTGGATTTCTGGACTAAATTTTTTCTCTAGGAACTACTGTAGCTGTAGCTTTGCTTTCTCTTCTACTATGTTTGTTTCCTTATCCTATCATTCAGGTTATTCAGCATTCCTCCATTGATTGGGACTCCTAAGATGAGAAGCTTTCAAAGCTTATGAAGCTATCTCATTATACCATTATATTCAGATCATAATTCAACATACCATAGCATTATTAAAAACTGCAAGAGCTGGTCAAATCTCTTGCAAAAAACACTATTGATACTGTGTTTACTTGATTTCCCTGTCCTCTAAGAAATCGAGATTCTTAGCTTATCTTGCCTCCTAGAGGTTATTGCTTCTTTTCTAAATGGTTTCAAATATATTTTAATAATTTGTTCTAGGTCCTAAAAATAAGTAGTGCAAAGCTAAGTATTCAGTGAGGTTTTTAGTTGCTTCAAAGTTGCCATTTAAACTGTGACTCTGTTTCCCCCCAGCCCCCAGTTTTCCAGGAATGTCTCCCATTTTTCTTTGCTTCTGAGGTTATGATTTATGTTTCATAATTGTGTTTCATTTACAAGTTCTCTTAATGTTTCACAATATCCAGGAGACTTGACCTCATTCTGAGCCTCCCATTATCTTTTAACAATATCTTCACCCTTACTGGCCTTTAATTCTTTCTTAATAATGTTTTAGACTGAAGAACTTTTCTCAGAAAAAGAAGCTTTAAATAAAATAGAGATTGAAGAACCATGCTTTCCTCTTGTCTTCCATTAATACTGAGTCTTAATCTTTGCAATGTTAGTGCAGAAGGAAGCTTTCTTTTGTGAAATCAGTGTGGTGTCTCTCAGGACACCTGGGGTCTAGCTCCTATTTTGGGGCAGTACTTTAAAGACATCACAACTAATTTCTTCATGAATTAAATGCGGTTGTCAGGTTAGATCAATTGTTCTCAACTCATTCTCCCCTCTCCTCGCTATAGCCCTGCCACCCCACCCCAGGGGACATTTGGCAACGTCTAGAGATATTTAAGCTGGCACAACTAGGGGTGAGTGGGTACTGCTTGCATCTAATGGAAAGAGGACAGGCACGTTGCTAAACATTGCAATGCACATTCCCCCACAACAAGAATTAGCTGGCTCAAAATGTCACCAGTGCCAAGCTGAGAACCCTTGTCAAGAACAACCTTATGATTCCTTTTGGTACCATTATTTTATTCCTTTTAAATTTTCTTTACAAGAACTGTAATTCAGTTTCTTGGGGAAAAGAGAAGAAGGAGATGAAAAGTGTAAAGCCTCATTGAGTGGCTTGGAATAATAATGCTAGCCAGTTGCCTGGCAAGGTATGTGGACTAAGATGCATCACATTGAAGTCTAAACTAAGTGCTAACTACTACAATTATCACCATTCTCACAGATGCAGCCAATGGAACTGGAGAGTTCCAGAAACTTAGCCAGGAGCATTCAGCTGGTCAGTGGTAGACTCTGGATAAATAAATGCACCACCTAAACTTTCAGGATCTTATATTATATCTGCTATTCTTATCTAATTATAAAATGTCCCTTACCCGCTGAAATTTTTAAATAAATTTACATACACCAGAGTATGTATAATACATAATTACCTGACTTTTTCTTTAGTCATAAAAGTTCTCCTAAACTCTATTTGAAAAAATTCTCACTATTGTCTTTTATATTTAGGAAAAAAAAATCACAAAATTTAAAAAGTACGTATCTGGACTATACTCCTCATTTGTAGGATAAGGCAGTTTGGATTGGATGATCTCTAGTGTTTTTTTTCCAGTTCCAATCCCCTAAGACCTGTGAATCTTTTGCATATGCTTGATAAATCCAATTGCATTAATGGGATTTAGGTGTTGATATTTACTTATAGTGTAGTCATTTGAGAGTCTACTTGTCCGACTGAATTTCTGAAATAACCGGGAAAATTCTCAGTTGTTAAAGTACATAGTAGCCACACTGCAAGCCTCCATCTATCTGCAGCATGGTAAGGTTCTAGGAGTGACATGTATCTCTTCTATTTCCCAAGGGTATCTCAAAGAAAACATTTTTTAAGTTGATGTTTTGAATTTGAATGAACCCATGTACAATTTTGTTTGGGGATTTTTGACTATAAAGACAATTTGGCAACATGATAGAGAAGAAAGAACAGTAAGAGTGAAATATTCTTGCTAAACCGGTAAATTATAGGATGGACTAAATAAGTGATCGTATTGTCAAATATATAGTGACCACATTCCCTTCTACGTTCCCTACTCACTGCTTTTTTAAGGATTTTTAAAAAATAATTTGGCTTTTCTTGAGTAAAATTTTCTTATTTCTCAATGTCATTTTCCATAGCCTTTACTTTTTTGCCTTTCTATCAGATGTCTTAATGGTAAATATCACAATAAGAAAAATTTATGCATTTGTCATGCCTTAGGGACTTAGGCATACCATTTTGGGATTCTGGATCATCTCAATCTTTATCTCTTTTGACCTTTATGAAGATTTGATAACGTGGGTAGAAAAAAAGGGAAACAACTAGGTAGGGCTCAATAGATTTCCTAGATTTCTGGTATCCCTGGGATTCCTGGTATCTGTGTGGAAAACAAAATAGTAGGAAGAATGTGGCTGATTTCAAACACGAAATGTACTCTTTTTCTCTCTCTCCCTCCCTTTCTTCCCTTCTTCCTTCCTTCTTTCCTTATAAATACAATGCTTTATAGACAAATGACATTAATTATTTTTCTCTGTATTCATTTGTGGACTGAGAGAGCCATTAGTTTAAATCACAACGAAACTTTCAGCTTATATTTATTTAATATTTGATAATTATAGGGAGGTAATTTATCAGGCTAGTTATTTATTTGCATGTGTTTCTAGTAAGTTCAGTTGTTATGGAAAGAAAAAGTAGTTCATCTTCTTTGATTCACAAGCAATAAAGCCATAAATATTAAATTATATTTAAACTCACCTCCCACCCAGGTATGGTTAATATTTATGGGTATTCATTCCTTCAGCATACATCACTGGTAATGCAGAAGATCAAACTCATATGACATCTTGAGAGCTGCCATTATAATCTTCTGGATATGTATCATGAAAACCATTCATATTTTGAAAAAGTACCATTACAATTATTTAGCATTCAAAATAAATCCTATTAGTAGCCTCCTCTTATCCACTTTCTACTCATTTCAATGCCAGGAAATCCATTATATAAGTAAGAAATTCCTTAGTGTAAAGGGAGAAGGACAACAAAGTTGTGACCCCAAGTTCTTGATTTCCATGCAAATAATAATTAGAAAAGAAAAATTAAGACATGTTTTATTCTAGAAACTTGCAGTTCTTATAATGTAACCCCCAAAATAATTTTGTCATTTGTAAAATTGTCACAATTTGCAAATATTTATTGCAACCTACCAAAAGATACAACAATCAGAATGACATTCCAAAGTTAATGACCGGTTTGTGATAGGTCATCTTCATTCAGTTTGTTGGTATGAAGAAAAAAATGCAAAAGCAAAAAAATACTATGTAACTGCATTTCAAATTCATAGAGTTAGAAGGAAGAATAAATGTGTTGTAGAAAGTTAAGAGAGCAAAATTTCCACCTTTCATATTTAGCTTCCAAGCTATAAATATAGATAGCAACTAAAGATTGACATGTTTCAAAACACTAAATTTTCCATGATAAATGATTATGAAATAGAAATTCATCACTTGAGGTCAGCCAAATAAGTAACATCTCATTTAAATTTAGTTTTTTAAAGATAAATATGTTGCTGTATTTTATCAGTTAGTTACATCAATTGAAACAACAAGCCCAGGAAAATGCTGCAGTAATTATATTAGTTAATCTAGTCTTTAAAACTTAACCTCCCTGAAAGATGAGAGTATTCATTCAGGAAGAACGCTAGCTAATTCATGCATCAAGGTTCACTGTATTGTTCTGATATACAGAATAATCTTCTGGTTCAACCATCTTATGCACGAGTTGAGAAAACTGAGATAGCATAAGATGAAAGGATTTGTTCCATCACAAGTTGAACAGGCAGAGCATGACCACTGGAACATTCACCTGACTCCCCGTCCTGGTCTCCTCTGGCACCACCAACCACCAAGCTGCCTTCTCTAGTAGGATAAACATGATTTATGAAAATACTAAGTGATCCTCTCTGACATGAATGAAAAATTCTGACTTGTGGAAAAGCAAATGGTATCATTCAGTGAGAATCAATATGACCTTTATGACGGCGAAAGATTTTAGTTCAAATAATTTGAACTCATATAATGATAACCGAAATCCTCATTGTTAAATTTCTAATTCCCCAAGCTATTCATTAATCTATTTGGTTGTTTATCTTTATACACAGACACACAGATAGCTATGAATATATCTAAACAAGCCTACATAAAGACCTTATGGCATTTGAATTGTTAGTATGTAAATACTACAATTTAGTTCTGAGAACTACCATTGAGAAGAATGACAACCAGGCTGGTGGAGCAGTAGGGCACATAGATTAAAATAAAATTCAACTGCAATCATTCCTCAGCTCTTTTCGTAACTATAACCTCGGGCAGGCGAATTCTGTACACATTGGTTTCTTCAACTGTAGAGATAATGATCCATCCCTCATAGGACTAAATAAGAGATACTGGACACAAACTGGTCCAGTCAGTGTTATTTCTAATAGACTTAAAGCCAAATATTTTCTGCAAATAAACATATTTTCAATTAAACAATATTTTCTCCTCCCGGATTATGGCCAAGTTATAGAAACATGACATTCTTTTTTTTTTTTTTTAATTCTTTTTTTTTTTTAAGATTTTATTTATTTATTCGACAGAGATAGAGACAGTCAGCGAGAGAGGGAACACAAGCAGGGGGAGTGGGAGAGGAAGAAGCAGGCTCATAGCAGAGGAGCCTGATGTGGGGCTCGATCCCATAACGCCAGGATCACGCCCTGAGCCGAAGGCAGACGCTTAACCGCTGTGCCACCCAGGCGCCCCGAAACATGACATTCTTATTTATTAAAGATATTATTCATTTTAAATCTAAATACACCCTTGAGCTACACATACGTAAAGAAGCGTACCAAAATCATGCGCATGCGCTCAGACGTGCATGCACACACACACTCGTAACTGGATCCATTTTCTTTTTAAATCCTACAATTGAAAGAATAGCCATTTTGGTTTTATTCACAAAATATGCACTAATGTGGTCAAGCTCTGTAATTTTGTGAGCTATTCTCATTTGGGCCTTTTGTGATGGAATTGAAATGCTTTTCCTTCTCAAATTATCTCTCCACAGATGTTTTATAAAAAAAATCAAGGTCTAGTTTTTGAGAGTGATGTGGTTGGTTTAAAAAAAACTAGGCTTCTGCTTTTAGTTTAGCTGGGGATAATATAGCTTTGTAGTTAATACGATTGCAAAGCATCTCCTGATTTCTTGACATGCTACTTGGATTAAAATGTTAGGAAAATGCTTTAAAAATGGTAACCGGAGGGCTTAGGGCTGGACTTGTCATATTAATGAGAAGGTGGCAGGAAGTACCATAATATTAGCTTTATCAATGTTATATCAGTATATCCTATAATACTCACTGATAGAAAGTGAAGGCTTTGTCCAATTATAGCTACATTATTTTGCTAAACACAGACTCATTTGGTGAAAAAATTCTTACTAATCAGCTTGACTAAGATGGTAGCCAGGCTAGACAAAACAGTAACTTTAATAGCATTTGGATAAAGTTACAATTTAAATCAGTTTTCAGTTTCATGTTTTATTCAAAGTGCAGATACTTGGACCCTACCTTGACCTTGACTCAGTGAACCAGAATTTCTTAGAGGAGTTTCTCAGAACTTATAATAAGGTTTGAGAATCTCTGGCTGAGACCACGTAATAATATTTGAGCACAAAGTGGCATTGTGTAGGAAAGCAGACAAAAGCTTTGGATTAATATTAGAAGCCCAGATGTTTGTCTGGGTTCTGCCGTTTACTGGTGGCTTTATCTTTATAATCGTTGAGCCTCCCTGAGCATTTAGTTTTTCATGTTTACCCATCAGGGCTGTTGTAGGAAGCCAAGGTGATAGTGCACACAAAAGCACTTTTTAATCTGTATGCTGTGATATCATATTATTATGATGGTTATGGTTAATACAAACTCTTAAATAATAATCCAACTGGTCTAATAGAGTTATTTCTTTTCCCATATAAACATTAAAGGACATAGTCCAGATATCACAACAGAAAATGCATTATGGAATGCAATCACGGTGGGAAACCAAGCAGTGAAGGCAGGTTGGCGTGGCCAGCATCTCAGGTCTGAGCTGATCTGAACTGATCTGCGCAAATGGGGAAGTGCTCTGAAGCAAGGTGAAGTCCAGTCACAGTGGTTGTGTGGTACACATACAGAGAAATTAAATTGCACGGAGAGCAGATGGAAAATGAATGTCTATGCCTAAGTCTACTTAATAAAAATCTAGAAGCCATAAAGACAATGTGCTGAACATAAATCAAGCATGGGGTCCTGCACCTGGAGCAGGAGGCTGAGCCCTGGAATGCACAAAAGGACATGAGGACATCTTTTATTTTTATTTTTTTATACATAGCCAAGGCAAGACCTCTTTAGGACACTGAATCCAGCTCTTGGTCGGCTCATCAATAGCACTTGTGAAAAATAAAATTAAAAGACAAGCACAAATGTAACAATTTTTTCTTCGGAAAGTAGAACTTTTGATCAGACGACTAGAGAAAAGAAAACGAAGAAACCCTCCTGTGAATGTTTTCCAGTTACTGAAGGGTGAGCCTGGAATAACATCAGAGTGTCATGCAAGCATTGAGGTTGTCAATCAGTTGCCTAGGAAAGGGGTCATTCTTACCGCCCTCCATATCTTCTGAAATATCATGAGCTTTCTGATCATTCATTCATTCAACAGATATTTTTGGAGTACTTTTTAAATGTGTCAGACACTGTTTTAGGTAGCTGCTGGAGGAAGAAGAAGGAGCAAGGCAATATGGTTCATGCCCTCAGGAAGTTATGCCTGTCCAGGGCAGCATGGGCCTACTGTAGATAGTTGGCCAAAGGGTCCACAAAGATTTCCCTCCCTATATCCACACCCCTTTGCCACGTAACTGCAGCTCCTACCATCAAGAGGTAAGGTCTGTTTGCCACCTCTTGAACCTAGGACCGGGGACCACCATGAGGTCAGCGGGGGCTAACGTGCTGGAAGATGAGGACCCATTGAAGCTTGACACTCTTGCAGGGCTCATCCCAGATCAGCTAGCTGACGTCAGTTCTGCTAGCTGCTGCTGCCCCTTGCGTGCACCCGGCTAAGACCGGAAGAACATTCTAGCCCAGCCCCGCTCAAACTACTGATCCATAGAAGCACGAACTACATAAATGGTTGCTTTAAGCCACTATGTATTGGACTGATTTGTTATGCAAAAGCTGATCGAGTAGCCCTTAACTATGTAAATATGATGCAAAGTTTATTTGGGACACAGAATTTTCTCATACGGCTTATCAAATTACCTTGATAACTGCCAACTCTTCATTTTGCGCTGTAGGGACATGGTCTCAGTGTACAGTTGTCAGAATACAGACACCCTGGGAAGGTTTGATATTGGATCTCTGATCTGCAGAATATGAAGTTGACTAATGTGCTTGAAACGT
Source organism: Ailuropoda melanoleuca (assembly GCF_002007445.2). Classification (NCBI taxonomy): domain Eukaryota; kingdom Metazoa; phylum Chordata; class Mammalia; order Carnivora; family Ursidae; genus Ailuropoda; species Ailuropoda melanoleuca. The sequence goes on along the minus strand of NC_048227.1, from coordinate 97,269,418 downwards.
GACACATAGAGTAAAATCTATGTCTTGGAGAAAATACAAATACGTAGGCGGGACATAAACATCTACGACAGCACCAACTCCAAACAAGCAGTCAAAAAGTTCATGCAAATCCAATTAGCTTTGCTTCGCAACATAATGGCTCCTGGTGTCAAAACAAAAACACAAACGAACAAACAAAAAACCCCAAAACCTGTCTAACAGATTCTGAATTTGTCTGACTAACCAACTATGTTCTATAGACACGGCCATAAAGTCTCTGATTTTTCCTTCAAATAATTTCATTATTTTGATATATTATTGAAACTATCACCAAAGGCTTCTGTATGGTTCCAGATGTCTGTGTGTAACCGCCTAGATTCTAACAATGACACATCAGTGGAGATGAGTGAAACAGATCTTTGATTTATCTTAATTTTCAAATGTGTCTTTTCCTCTTTTCCTGGCAGCCGCTCTTCTCTGTCCAGCCCTCCCAGCTGGGCATTTTGGGAAAGCAGCCAATTCCAGGGCTAATGTGTTTCTGCTGTTATCTGACACTGATGTTGCTTCATAGAGGCTGCAATGAAGATAAGCCCTAATTGGATGTATTTCTAAAGCAAACCTTTTAGTTACTTAGAACAGAGCTTCCTCAATTAGCTTCCTTTCTCCTCTCTCTGGCTCTGCAGGAACCACACTAATGTGAAAGTGCTGGGTCTGGACGGGAGTCAAGAGCAGGGTCAGGGCAACTGAAGGACAATCAGACGGAACTCAGGAAAAGCTCTCTGCCAGGCAGGTTGGGAGCTGTGTTTTCAGGAGAGCAGGTGAGGGAAGGGCACTGGGAGAAGCAGACGTGACAAGAGGCCCCAGGGAAGTGGCCCAGGGTAAGGCTACCCACAGCCCCACCCCAGCATACCTGCAAGAGAAGGAAGGTGGGGCAGGCCCCAACCGAGCAAGAATCAATACTTTATAGCGTGCTCCATCCCTGTGCGCCAACAGAGGTACTTTGTTCCAAGGCAAAATGTGTTAACCTTGGTTTAGGATTGAGAGTTTTAAATTGCATTCTGCAATATATTATCCTCAGGTCAGGGAAAATCTATCTGAATCCCTACCCTCTTTAAGTTACCCACAAGCTTTTAATAGCAGCTGAGAGGGAGAGCTGGGTCGTAGAGGAAGCAGGTTTAGACTTCTCGATGTGGAAAAAACATAGAGAAAAGAAGCAGAGGAGAAAAAGATTTCTGTCTTTTACTCAGTCTGAAATGGAATTAGAAGTGACACAAAGTAAATTAGTAATTTCCCTTTGGTTGGTAGCGGGTTGGCCATCATTACCTTCTACGGCCTAGAGGGCCCAAGTCCCAGTGTTCCTTTCAGCATTATTTAATATCAGAGGTGTGAGCATTAGCGCCCCCTATGGCAGACCACGTGGGCCTCCTTAAGCTAGGCCTGTTGTCAGTAGGAAAGGGTGAGCCTGGGTGGGTCTGGGCTGGGGCCGGTAGTGGTGGTGGGGGAGATAGAGTGGGGCCTGGGGAAAAGAAAATGAAGAGGAAGCAGCCACTCTGTACTGTAAGGCTTTCCGTCTGCCTCCTCAATTAGACTTGCTCGTCTTTTTTATGGAGGCATCTGTTCTCACAGTCCTGGCTTCCGACCAGGTTCTGACTCAAGGATTTACTTCACTGGAAGTTCGAATTTCAGTTCTGTGTTATAAAATTATGGAGGCTGCGATTTTTGGATGCTGACCCTATTATTTGAAAATTTACTTATTTAAATTAATATTAAGAGTTAAGTGGTATGTTTGATTTACCTTCTAGGTCAGATTCCAAATTTTGCACATGTGGCTTATCAAGGTCATGTTAACTTAGAAAAAAATTTTTCTCTTTTCTGATTCTCATGTGATTCTAGTACTGTGTATAAACCTTGACTCGTCCATGCAGGCTGCCCTCTGTACTCTGCGCATAGCAATCTATCTTCCAAAAAATAGTCACTCCTCACCATATTAACCCCGACTGGTATAATGACTGTTAAAAAAGTAAGGTAGTTCTAATAATTAAGTAATATGTTTGATGTTTCCTCTAGAGTTCAGGTATAAAAATTGACAAAGCAATGGCTGAACAAGTTAGGGCTGGCTATTTCCTTTCTTTCTTTCTTTCTTTTTCTTTCTTTCTTTCTTTCTTTCTTTCTTTCTTTCTTTCTTTTCTTTCTTTCTTTTTTTCTTTCTTTCTTTCTCTCTCTTTCTTCCTTCCTTCCTTCCTTCCTTCCTTCCTTCCTTCCTTCCTTTCTTTCTTTCTTTCTTTCTTTCTCTTTCTTTCTTTCTTTCTTTCTTTCTTTCTTTCTTTCTTTCTTTCTTTCTCTTTTCTCCTTTGCTGTGACACTGATTTGCTGGGAACATCTGGCACCCATCACCACAGTGAGTGAAGTGATGACCCTTTCTCTTTAACTACAGAACCAGAACAGGGCTGACTTTTGAGAAGTGACAGGCATATTGGAATGATATGCATGAAACATGAACATTGGGGAAAGTGAGAAGAATTCTAGAACAGCATCACTTCCACAATGTGTTAACATCATTAATTTTGCATAGAAGCAACAGCTGTGAAGATACTGACTTTTAGCAACTTTATGGATTTCTAATTGGTGTATCTCTATAGCTAAATAAATACATACAAGTACATAGAGCTGTTTATATAATGTAAAATACCTCTCTGTCACAATGACCGTAATTTGCTCTTCTCCTCCCTCAGTCCTCATGGAGGGGAACCTCCATCCCTTAGTTACTGACTCACTTCTAATGGATTAGAAATTTGGATTAGTACAAACTCTATAATTTTTATGTAACCCCCAGTAAGTATACCCGATTCTAGAAGCTGCATACCTGATGGTTAGTCCTATCCACTGTATTGGCCGTGGAGGGGTGGTCTCTAGTGTTCTGACGGATTCTAGTGGAGTTTTGTTGCTCAATGGTGGAGGAAGTTGGGATACAGAACTCTCTGAAGCATCGTTTGAAGTTTTCATCCAGAAATGCATAAAGGACTGGGTTCAGGCAGCTGTTTGTGTAACCTAGAGCAATGCAGAAGTGCCAGGAAACGGTCTGGAATGTAGTTTCTGGGATTGTAATCAAGGCTTTAATAATGACATAAATGTGAATGGGGGTCCAGCAGACAATGAACACAGCCACCACCACCAGCACCATCCTGGTGATTCTTCGCAGATTCCTGTCCTTTTCTTTGGAGCCAGAGAGCATACGGACACTCTTGAGGCGTAAGATCATCAGTCCATAACACACCGTAATGATGAGGACGGGCATGATGAAGGCAAAGATGAAAACACAGATTTTCAGCAGGTTTTCCCAGTACCAGGTTGGGTGAGAGAATGTGAGTGTACAATCTATGGAACCTGGAAAACAATAATTATAAGGAAGAATTAGCAGCAACATCTAATTATAGCTTTGACCAGAACTAACTTAAAGCCATTAAGAGAAGCCAATAAGGGAAGATTTAAAGAAATTGAGGGAGAAACAGCTCTTTGTTGATTTTCAGGGAGAGTTATTTTTAGATTTTTTTTCCCCCTAAATATCTCATTTTTTGTCCATTTTGGTCACAGTCAGCTTTCATTCAGTCAACAATTGTGGAACTTGCACTGTGAGCTAGATCCTCTATGGAGTATATGTTGACATAAAAAATAAAATAACCGTCCAAAATCTATAGGCGGTTCTAGCTAATGGATATTTTCATTCTACTTTTTGATGGGTGGTTGACCATTCTCATATGAGGACTAGAAAAATAAATTTGTCATGTTGTCAGCCACTTGAAATTTTAACACAACTTAATGTTTTTTGGGGTTTAAGTTCTTTTTTTTTTTTTTAAAGATTTTATTTATTTATGCGACAGAGATAGAGACAGCCAGCGAGAGAGGGAACACGAGCAGGGGGAGTGGGAGAGGAAGTAGCAGGCTCATAGTGGAGGAGCCTGATATGGGGCTCGATCCCATAATGCCGGGATCACGCCCTGAGCCGAAGGCAGGCGCTTAACCGCTGTGCCACCCAGGCGCCCCTGGGGTTTAAGTTCTAATCACTCTTGCAGGAGCTATATTCTTATTTTCCCATCATTTTGATGAAGTCAATGCAGAGAAACCAGGAAACAATAGATTATATTCTCTTTAAAATGTTTAGTGTGCTTAAAATTTGCGGGAAAATTCCTATTACAAAACATTCAAAGGCATTTTGCTAGAAAAAAATCACTAAAATTACAATTTGACTAAGAAGTTGGACCAGTCATGACTTCACCAGCATGTCAATCTATAAACCCTTCATCCCTCAGGCCTGCAACTTACCATGCCTGTACTTTGTTGTTGCCATGAACATTACAGGCAAACCTATGGCCGAAGAGAGGATCCAGTTGCAGACATTGACAATTTTGGCATTGCGGGGAGTACGGAAATCCAGGGCCTTGACGGGATGGCAGACTGCGATGTAGCGATCGACACTCATGGTACAGAGGGTAAAGATGCTGGTGAACATATTATAGTAATCTATGGAGATTACAATCTTGCAGAGGATGGTTCCAAATGGCCATGTGCCCATTAGGTAATTGACACTCTGGAAGGGGAGGGTACTGGTTGCTAAGGCATCTGCTAGAGCCAGGTTGAAAATGTAGATGTTGGTGGCAGTCTTCATTTTGGTGTATCTAGGAGGTGAAGGGAGGAGTGGTGGCAAAGTCAGAAAAAGACCAATGTGAAATATATATAAGATTCCAATAATAAAAAATACTACAAGGGTTAGTGGAAAGCACTTGAGATTAGATATGGAAGAACTCTTTTCTGATACTAGATTGGCTATTCATAATCACGTGTCTGTGAGCTAAATAGTTTCTCTACCTACCAGTTTTACAGTCTGTAAGATGGCCATAATAGCAGCTGACATACTGATTTATTAAGTCTTTTTTTAATGTGCCAGACACTGTGATAGATGTAATAGACACAGGGAGTGCTCAGTCATATATCCAAGTCCACTGATATTCATGAAATGAATATAAAATAAATGATAATTAACTTTAACTCTAAACATGTAAAAAAAATTTCAGATATATATAGTCAAAAGTATGGAAAGTGTAACCATGCAAAAATGTGTATGTATATATATTAATGTAATAGTGCAAGTATGTTTATATGTATGTATAAACATATCCATGTACACACACACACACACACACACTATTATGGTGGCACAAAGAAGGAATGAAGGGGTAAGATAAGGAAAGAAGAAAGGTATCCGGAATTGCAAATGTGCAAGTTTAATCTCATATTGGTAAGAGTAGCTTATTCTAGATAGAATACCTAAATAAAGGCATAGAGTTGAAATGGTATCATGTGTGTGTTTTGGCACTGCCAAAAGGTAAAATTGCATCAGAGAATGACAATAAATCTGATTGGGTAGGACTACGGAGGCCAGTTCATGGAGGGATTTGTATGCCCTCATAAGAAGGATGAACTTTATCCAATCCATGATGAGGCAGCTAAGGCTGTTTGTTTTGTTTTTATTTTTTAATAGCTTTATTGAGGCATAATTGACATACAATAAGTGGCATATAATTAAAGTGTACAATTTGATAAGTTTTGACATATGTACACACTTGCAAAACAATCATCTTAATCAAGATCAGGAATTGGCAAACTGCAGCCTGCGGACTTGGTTGGGGGCCTGCCTGTTTGGTTGGAACACACTCACATTCATTTAATTACTTCTTATCGATAGCTGTTTTGATGATGCAGTGGCAGAGTTGAGTAGTTGTGATAGAGACCATATGGCCTGCAATGCCTAAAATATTTACTATCTTGCCCTTTACAGCAAAAAATGTCAACTCTTGATCAAGATAATGAACATATCCATCACCCTCAGAGTTTCCTTGTGCAGCTCCTTAATCTTTCATCTTCCCTTCCCTGCCTTGACCCCCAGCCCTAGGCAATCACTGATCTTGATCTGCTTTCTGTCATTATAGGTTAATGTTCATATTCTAGAATTTTATGTAAATAGAACCATTCAGTAGTATTCTTTCTGTTTAGCGTCTTTCACTCTGCATAATATTTTGAGATTCATCCACATCTTGTTGCATGTATCAATAATGCATTCTTTTTTATTACTAAGTATGGATATTATTATTATTACTGAGTATGGATATGGATATCATTGTGTGGATATGCCAGACTTGTTTATCCATTCATCTATTAATGGGAATTGAGTTGCAGCTTGTTTTTGGATACTGAAAGTGGGCTGTTATGAACATTAATTAAGTCTTTGCATGAAAATATGTTTTTCTTTCCCTTGTGTAAGTATCTAGGAGTATTGTATGTTTTCAAAGACGCAGAAATTAGAACTTAGAAGTGATGAGCAGGTATACTGACAACACTAATAAATTACAGATGATGGTAGAAGAATATCTTGCTAATGTACTGTCCACTTGTCAGATGTATTTGACTTTCCACATCTATTACCTTAAGGTTAGGAACAGTATTCAATTTCGTTCTGGAGAACCATTCCTTTTCCACTTTTAGGCTGTAGGCTTTGTAGTGGGCTCTGTTAGTAGTTCAAGGCATCAAAGTGTAAAGTGTAAAGTGATTGGGGCCATGATGAATGTTGAGGGATGGTCTCATGTTTCAACCAGAGCCAATAAGATTTGGGGGAGACTTCTGGAGAAAGGGTATACTATTTTTAGATAATTAACTGGAGAGAATGTAAGGTTGTTGGAAAAGCCTGTCTGAAAGGAGATCCAACACAGAGGATGTGGATTTGAGAGAGCAAGAGAGGAATATCTACCTGAAGCCTTGGACTTTTTGTTTACAGGGTGCAATCAATTCTCTTTAAACTTTAGCCTGTGTTTTTCAGTTACATGAAATTAAGAAGCTAACTCATTTAGCCCAAGATGGCTGTTGGTTGGAGGCAATATTATTATGGACTCATTTTTTAGGGCCTTAATTCAGTATTCAGGAAAGTTTGTTTGGTTTCAATAAGCACCAGGAAGCTGCAGTTATAATGGAGAACTTTATGACCTCTCTCAGGGTCAACAGACTCCAATTGTTTATCTGAGCTCTAAAATTCTGATACCCCATCTTGTCTGTCAAAATCACAGAAGTTGCATTAATGCCCGAAAGTCAGATCTGGGGTTTTTTGAATTGCATTTGAAGTTTTATTTCTTGAAAAGATTTAAAAAGGAAAAGGTAGATAAAGCCATTTAACTTGAGGAGGTAAACCAATTTGATGTTAGTGAAGACTCTAATTGTGGCAAACAAAAAAAAGTGATTCAGACAAGATCCTCCAAAGTCCAACAACAAACAAATAAAAGCAAAATTAAAGCTATGACTTTAAGGATTTTAGAATAACTGACCTAGATGCTCAAGAAGTTTAAAAAATGTTGGTATTTATAAAAATAAATTTCTCCTACAAAGAAGGAAAAAAACAACAACCCTTATTTGCTACACCAGTGATAATAGATCTGCATGACACAAAAGCATGTTCAACTCATTAGTCACTTTCCCACCCAGCTGACCGTACATTTCACATCTTATCTTTAAGAGTGTATTATGTTAAATAATCAGGTTCTTTACTGTCAGTTTTATGACTCAGAACACCTCTAACCTTTTCTTTAGGCTCATCGTGGCACTAGATATTTATTGATGTATGTTTATTTCAGTTAAAAAATTTTTTCTCCCCCACAACGAGATATTTGTGAAACAAAATCAGGTTAGGGTCCTACATCACAAGAGGAACAGTGATTATCTACAAAAGCTGTTTCAACTGGTATTTTACAGGAACAAAGCTGTTTGACTTTTCTCAATTTATCCAAAGATCCTTTCTCTAAAGATAGCCAGTGTTCTTACCCCAATTACTCACACTTTGAGTCACGGCAGCATATAAAAGAGGGTTTGGCAATTTCCTAAATGTGTGTAAGAGAATTATACAAGACCAAAGGTTTGAGAATTCCAGTTGCCTCCAACGTATCTCTAACGGCTTTAACCTAATGGGACAGTCTGATCAGAAAAGGGGTCATGCAGTCCAGCAAACATGAGTTTTTCATTCTGTTCTGTTCTGATGCAGTGGTATGAATGTTGCCTCAGAAAAGTTAACACGAACAATCGGAGTCACACTATAAGTTATAGGAGTATACAAAGCAGTGTTAACAAACATGACAAAGAGGTGAGTTAAAGGAAGGATCGTCCTTGTGCTCAGTTTACCTAAGTGGACCTAAGTAGAGCCCCTAGATATTAACACACAAGCCTCTTTCCATCCTTTGTACCTATTCCTTCTTACTGTTCCATGAAGGAGTTTGGTGACAAAATGGGCAAGTGACATGGAGGGATATATGACATGTCCTTGGAACGTCTCTCCTGGACTCATAGGGCCTTTCCGACCTTGGCTGGTTTTACTGTGCCCACTGAATGGGGGCTTTTCCTCGAGGTAGAGTCTCAAGCTATTTTTCAAAAAAAATTATTCCCATTGAAATTTTCCTAGTATGTATTTTTAAAAACCTGTTCCAGGTGATTGAGTAGCTTATTTGCTATATAAATCCAAATATATTACCATGCAATTATTATTTTTGAAAAATTATATTCTCAGGACCTTCAGCATTTGACCCATCTTAGGGAGCTTCCAGATGCTGTGTTGGGGAAGAGGCATTATGAAACCCATTTAACTGGCAGATCAAATATTCTCCCAGGTTTCATATATGCTTTTTATTTGTAAATGCCCTTCTTCTCTTTGTGGTTATAAAAGAATTCTTATTTATTTTCAGACCCATTCTTGGTGTCATTTTTGCAATTATTAGCACTTGCCAAAACATCATTGATTTTGACAAACATATGTTAAATGAACCCATACTGAATAAATTACTTGTGTATACCCAATGGGCTTTGCAATCCTTTTGTTATTGTTTTATTTTGAGTTAATTTTTGTATTGTGATGGCCTTGTCTCTGGCCAGAAAAATAATGACCAAGGAAGCTTGAAAAGAGGAAGAACATATTCTAGAATCCAGCTTGTCAGTTTTGTACCATGTCAACCCCTACACGTTGTTCCGCTAATTTCTCTAGGAATTCACTACAGAGCCAATTGGGATGTGCAGAAGACTTTCACCTCTTTTTGGACTAATTTTCTGCTCTTTCATGTTTTTACCAAATGGAGTTTTTCTCTCTTTTTTCCTGTTTGCGAATCCCAGCGAAGTAGAAAGTTATCTGATCCAGTAAGGATTCAATGAGCCCATTCCAGCACTGTGCTTGGAAAGATACTTTTCTTCCACCTGCCCTGAATTTTATGTCTATACAACCTCACATAAAGAAATCCACGCTTTTAATAGAGAAAATAAAGTATTAGTTAGGTGAGCAAAGCGGTCATATGACTACCTACTTAAAATCCTCATTTATTGTCCATTTAATTCTGATATTTCAGGCAAGCCTGTGTGTGTGTGTATGTGAGAGAGAGAGAGAGAGAGAGAGAGAGATTGAGATCTAAAATAAGAACCAAAGCCAAAGCCAGTGATAATACTCTCATTAACACAGAGAGACCATATACTAATTTGTTATTTTGTGTTATGTTCTCCACTAGTTTAGGGAAAGAGGGAACAGGCGATTTCTCATTTTGCTATAAAAGTTTAAAAATATTTCACTTATATTTATTTCAAAGTGGTTTAATGTGGTCAATGACCACATTTCTAATAAGCTTATGCTAAAAAAAGGAGAGAGTAGTAACCTCAGACCTCTGAGTCCTGTGGACAAGAAAGACTATTGCCCGCTAGTTTGGCTCAGAAAAGAAGACAGAGAGAGGCTTATAGGAAATTAAACAAAGAGACACCCTCCTTCCAGAGGTTAATTGGCTCTTTCCGTCTCTGTGTCACCAGAATGTGATGACCATCAGGGACTTTTTGGTTGAGTGTTACTTTCTCTTTATCTACACTTCATTTTTTGTTCTCTCCCACCTCCCATTAATGACAATTCATGAGAAAAATATCTCTCAAGAGAGCAAGGGAAAAATCTGCTTTCTTGAAGTAGATTGAATGGATTAACCTTTTAAATAGAAAATGTGAAATGAATAAGTGATTATATTTTTGCATTTGTGGCTTGGAAAAAATCAAAGTAAAATCCGTGTTTCCTCTTCATAATTGTGTAGAATCCTAAGAACATTAAAATTGAATACATGTCTATCGTATCAACTCTACTGCTGATCTCATCATTTCATTTTCTGTTGCCTATTCTTTGCCTACTTTCATCTTTATTTCTCTTATTTTATTGTATGCATTTTTGTAAGGTTCTTCAAGTTCTCCTTTTGGAAATGGAACTGAGATGGAGAATGGAGTGAGAGCATGGCTACATGCCAATACACCACTCCTCTGGTCGGAGGAAAAAGTGAGAAACTTCCATTATGGCCAAGAGACTTTGCTTAATCATTTTTTTTTTTTGAATTGTGCTTTTTGGAAGTGCTTATTTCCTGCTTTATTTCATTTCTGAAAATTTTACTTCAGGACATGAATAGCATTTATTTCATCAGAAGTTTATATGGAAAAAATTATGCTTTGCCTACTGATGCCAAATTCTGTGATAAATAATACTTAGTATCACAGAAAAATATTACTATGCCAGATCATCTGATGTATTTAACCATTATAACTGGTTGAAATATTCTTGTCTTTAGCTTTAGATTTTTGTTTGCAGGAAAATCTTGCGAATAGACGAACTGACTTACAAAACAGCATGAGAACATTTACCTCAAAGCTAGAGCTTTTGGTTCATAGATAACGATGTTTTGCTTTTATTTTAAAGAACTGGTTTTTAGAACTTAGAAATATCTTAGATTTCAAATTTGGAAGCTCTAGAGAAAAAGAGATGTCTTCTATTTTAGAATCTGTAAGTTTTGTACTTCAAAAGTAATCAAATGTACATTACCATTAATTTCAAATAATGGTATGTCCCCAGGTGCTTGATTAATAACGAAGGAACAACAATAGCAAAAAAGAACACAACTTCAAAATATGCTAAAACAATTCTATCAACATCAATATTAGAACATTGCTTTCTGAAGAAACTCGAGCATATGCTACAGATTATAAATTTTTAGAAGGCGTGCTCTGCCTGTAAAATTATTAGCTATTATACTTAATACAACAAATATAAGGCTTCATTTATACTTTTGGTGATGATGTGCATATAATCACTCACTATAAGTGAAATATGAAAGATATCACAAATGGGAAAGTTAAAAGAAATAAAAATAGAGAAAATGTCTCCGTTCAGCACAGAACTCAGCAGAAGATGGTCACCAATAAATGCTTGTTGGATGGAATTAAATATAGAATGAAGGATTTAGGTTATTTTATTTTATTGTAGTAAGATAAGCCAAACGTTTTTTAGGGAACCAGCAGTTTTTAAAGTAAAAATCAAGAGGGAGTATTCCTTTTTTTCTATCAATTCTTTGTCAAATTAAAAAGAACTTTGGTCAAAAAGGTCATGTAATGATAATTAGGTACTGAAAGGGGCTTTCCAAACCATGTTGTTTGATCACCTGGTTTTATGGTAAAAGGACTCGAAGCATGGAGAGATGTACAAATGTTTGAGATTGTTTCCCTTCTTCTTTAGGCTTCACCTGAAAGTACAGTGTACCTTCTGTACTGTAATGTGGGCCATGTACATTTCTGGGAGTGTGTTGCTGATAACATTGCAAAGTAGTTTGCCCCGGAAATATTCCGCCTACTATCTAGCTAAAACATGGTAGGTATGCAAAGCTTTTTAATCTTCTTCTCAAAAATGGTCATGCTGGAACATCTTGGAAATCTTGAGACATTTTCTCGTTATATTGAATGTTGCAACAGAATCATAGTTTATATTTATTTATTTATTACTTTTTTTGTTTATTTATTTAATTTATTTTAGTATGTTCAATTAGCCAACATATAGTACATCATTCGTTTTTGATGCAGTGTTCAACAATTCATTAGTTTTTTTTTTTTTTAAAGAAGAGCTGAGTAGATATTCTTTGCTTTACTTTCTCACAATCCTTTATCAGTTCTACATGGTTGATCCACAACCTCTCTCTTAAGGGCTATGACTACCTTTCCAACTCTCTTTTGAAAATCTGAGCCTGCTATTGGCTTCTCAAATGCAATGTTGCCCCAAATGTAGTTATTCTTTCTTACTCCTTAATCACCACTGCCACCACCATCACACAATCAAGAAACCACAAAATAATCAGTAACATCATTTAAAAAGATGTAACATATGGAGAATTGAGATAATTAGGAAGAAGGATCAACAAGACTTAATTACTTTAAAGAAATAAGGAATAAAGGAGGAAGGGTATAATATGAGTCCCAAATTCTAGTATGGAAGAATGGAGAGGGTGGTAATACCATTATCTAATAGGGAAGGAATACAGGGAAAGCAGATTTGGTATTGATAGTTTGGTTTTGAGCTTATTATGTTGTGGGACAAAGGAAAAATGATTATATTTGAATGTCAGCTAGAGCAATTCATTTATAAGTCATCAGCCTCTGGATGGTAATTCCAATCATGCAAGAGGATGAGATCACCTTGTGGCAAGATGCAAAATGTGAACAGTGTTAAGCCAGAGAAGGACAACATTTCAGAAAAGGACAGAGAAGGAAGGAGGTAAAGGGAAAGGAGAGAGTCAGGGAGAGGATATGAATGTGTTACACAGGATGCATCGGAGTGTGAGTGGGAGGGAAATGAGGTTTAAAATGTCAGAGCCAGAATGTGGGCACAAGTCCTTTAATCGCCAGACATACTTTTTTTTGTAAGTGGGGGGTTTGACTTTTATAAATATCCAATCAAAATAGTTCTTTCTTATCATGACTATATTTGATTATATAGTATAAAATGCAATTACTCAGGAATAATAAAACTCTCGATAACTGTTTGAAATAGAATTTATCAGATTCTTTATTTTGAAAGCATGAATTTGTAGCAGTCCTACAGTTATTAGCATGTTTATATGTGAAATTGCATATTTCATACATCCTAACATATTGGATCACATCTTACTTATTTGATAAATTCTTTTCTAATAAATCTTATAGCTCATATAAGAAATTTGATATGTATTTCCCTAAATTTGACAATTTATAATTTTGTACAATGCCACTATCAATCTGTAAGGGAAAGAAGTTTTTCTAAAGAATCAATAAAAATAAATAAATTTTGATTGGCTATGTTAGAGGAAAATTAAATTAGTTTTCTTCTTTTCCATAGGAAAATGATAATGCAAAGTGGTATCAAATAAGAAGGCATTCAAAAACTATACAGCCTAAAATTTAGGAAAGTTTTACAGAAGTATGGCAGGGAATTAACTAATAAAAATATTATTATTATGGATTTTGTGATGTTTGTGGTATTTATCAGCTTTTAAAAATTTGTATTTTTAATGATTTTTCAGCCTAATTATTTGCTTTAGTTTCTAATTAATTTCAATTCAATCCAATTTAGTTCAATTAATTTAAATTTAACTTCTAAATTAATTTTTAATTTAATTTTTAAAAATCAATGTCTTAAAGTTCCAAAGCATATGAGCTTTGAGCTCTTCCTCACATATTCTGAGGCCATCCCTGCCTACTTCTCAACTTCCACTCACAGGGTACTTCCTGAGATTCAATCCGTGATCTCTCTGGTTTCTGCTCTGGGCTTTCTACCACACAAGTTAACTAGAAGCCTCATTTATTGAGTCTGGCAGGGGTGCCTCTGGATGGCACAGTAGTTGTCAATTTAAATAATCTCCTACATCCCACTCTTGGATCTCCTCCATATAATGCAAAACCATCTCACTTCCTCTCTCTGCCTTGCTCTGCCCTGTCACCATTTTACTTCACCATCACTATCCAATGGTACCATAGGATGCTCTATGAGGCATCTTATTCCAGAATTCCAGCCAGGTGTGAGGTCAAATCTCTTACTGTTTTGGGTTCACAGATTTGTGATTTATATCCTCATAAAAGGTTGGCCCCTGGAGTAAGGTAGTGAGGTACGTAAGTGATAAAGGCAGGGCCCCAAATAAAGAGTTGACCTCCCTGTTCTCCTTTTCCTATCCTTCAAATGGACTTCCTCTAGTCCAGAAAGTTCTCTCTCCTCTTTGTGTTGCAGGAAAATCACAATTTTTGCTAGCTTTCTGTCCTAACCTATGGTTTATTATATAAACTCTATTCTCCCAGTCCTTTAGGCTGAGCTTTCCATAATCAAGCCCAAACTTTTAGAATTCATTCAAAACATTTTTATTTTTTGTCTACCTAGTCTTGCATTTTAAAGCTAGGGCTTTCAAAAACTCTATAATGGAACTTACAATCAAGACCTTAATTTTTCCATCCACTCTGGGTTCTTTCATAGCCTCCTCTTTTTTGGGAAAATAAAGCTCAGCCCCATAGTTTGGTTTTAAATAAAAAAGAGCTGCAGGATTAAAAAGGAATTATTGAAAGGGAATATATGCATTAGATAGTATTTTAGTTTATTGTTTTGCCAAATGCCTATTAGATATCTGGTGAAGAAATGAAATAGGTAGTTGGAGCATGAAGTCTAGGAGAGAAGACACACAGGAACTGTGAATTTGGGAGAGGTTAATATTTGTGTAGTATATAAGCCTGGGGCCATGGAAGACCACTTGAGAAGAAAGTCTTCATAGGGGAGAGAAAATGGCTCAGGTTAAAGCCCTGATAAAGATGGAGAACTAAGGAATAGCCAGGATTTAAAGAAGAAACCCAGAGCTAGGGTGAAAGAAACCAAGAAAGGAAAAGTGTTATGGAGTCTGTAGTGGTCAAATTCACCGAATGCTGCAGAGATTAAGTAAAACAAGGACAGAGGTATGTTTGTTGGTTTTAGCAAAATACACATTATAAATGGTCTTGACAAGTACCATGGAGTGGTGGGGCTGGAAGATATGTAGATAAGAGTTAAAAATCCCCCCCCCCCAAGTGTTAAAAAGCAAATGGGGAGCGAGTTGGGAGGAGGATGTAGAATGCTTTTGCAATATTGTGCTATGCAGAACACAGGGAGTGTGAGTTCAAGAAACGATTTTTAAAAAACTTGATCTGATGTACCAGAAAACGTGCGTGTACTATGGAATCATGTAGTGATGAAAATTTGATGAATTGGGGGAAGTAAGGGATATCTTGGGAGCAATGTCCTTGAGAAACTGAAAGGCAGTAGGATTCACAGCACACATGAATGTCTGGTCCCTTCTTGATTATTACTAGCAGCAAGACTAAAAGTAGGGAGACAGATACAGAAAAGGTCTGCAGACTCATTGAAGACTTTTTTGCATGCTTATATTTTTCCAATGAAATCCTTCTCTTGGCCTCATTTTCCATTTTGTGGTTTCCATTTCTGTTTTTTGTTTCACCAAACTTCTAGGGAAAAAAATCCATGTTCACTGTCTTCACTTCTACTGTGTAGGCACGCAATAAATATTTGTTAAATGAATGAATGAAGTAAAAGTCTGGGGCATCAGTGAACAAAGGTGATGGAGCAAGAGAGGTGGGAGATCTGGCAGAGAAGAGAGCAGGAAAGTAAATTCATCAAAGAAACATTTGCTTGACAGTGGTGGGCACTCACTTGAGATTTGTAGTTTGCAAAACAAGTGGTTAGAATGATGGATGGGAACACTCAGTTTTGAGGGAGTACCAGATTCAGGGGCTGAATTAGAAGGTATGAGTCTGAAAGGAGTAGGGATCCCTAAAGGGGAGATTTTGGAGTTGTTGATGAATCGTGGTAGGGTGTGACTATGGAAGATGAGGTTAAAATCAAGCTAGAATAAAATATCACCAGAAAGCCCAATTCAAACACCATCCTTCACAATGCTTCTTGTCCTTCCCATGGTGTGATCTAGACTCCTCCCATAATGACTACTATTGTGATGCTGTTTCTACTACTACAATGTACTCCTCTTGTCCTCACTCTTTCTCTTGTTTTTCTGCTTCCTTCTCTTTCTCTTCCTCTTCCTCCTCCTTTCTTCTTTCTCCTGCTTTTCCTCCTCCAGTTAATCTGGTTTGCATGCAGTTGTGCATTTCTGCTATCTTCCGTGGCACATGTCTTTCTTTCAAACTAGTTATTACGTCAAACTTGTCTTTTTTTTCTCTTCAGTCTTTAAATTCATTCAAATTCCTCTATGGTAACGCAAGTTATACACAAGTCACAGATAAAACTAAAGACCATTGAAGTCCCAACTCCAATATCAAATGGCTGTCTTTTTCCCAAGCACATACACACACAGTCTTACAGTTTTGGTCTATTACACAGCTTTTACAATAATTATATGCATAAACATATAAACAAAACCCTTAGAAAATGTGCAGTGCTGTATTATTTCCTTAACTCAAGAAGTACCATGCTGTCTGCAGCATTTTTGAGTTTCTTTAGTTTTTCAATCAGCAATATGATTTTGAAGACTCTCTATTTTAATACCTGAGACCTAATTCATTCTTTTTAACTGCTCTCTAGCAGTATTTTATATATCCTCATTTTACATATCCTTTTAGTTGATTGGCACTTGTGTTGTTGACTTCAATATTGACAAGACTGCATGGATTTCGCGTCTGTCCTTTATGCTCATGTGCAAGTCTTCCTCTGGGCTGGCAATTCTGGGCCATGGATGATGCGTGTTTTCTGTTTAGAGAGATCTCCCTAATCATGTGGAAAGAGGGCTGTACTCCCACCTGTAACATGACAGTTTCTGGTTCCTACACTTTCCCCATATTTTGTGTTAAAAAACAGTCTTATGAGTGATGTTTACTTATCATCATTTTAGTTATGACTTTACTGATTATTCTAGAGGTTGAAAATAATTCATGTATTTCTCAGTAAGTTGTATTGCCTATTCCATTAATATGCTTTCATTTTTGGCCCATTTTTGTTGGGTTATCTTTTTCTTATTGATTTCTTAGAGGTTAAAAACATATATTGCAAGTATTTTCTCACAGACTACTGCTCTTTATTTTATGTTATTTGTGTGTTTGGTTTTTTTTGGTCCCTTAGAAGTATCAAATTTTAATTTACCTTATGGGGTGTGTGTGTGTGTTTGTGTGTGTGTGCATGTGCACATTTTTCACAAAGGCCTCTTTTATTCTATTTCAGAAACTATTAAAATTTGTCTCTAAAATTTCCTTCTAATAATTTAAGAAACTTTTTGAATGCATTTTTAAATTAAAAAATGATGCATGCTTAATGTAAAAATAAATCAAATAATACAAGAAAGTGTGAAGAATAGAATAAAAAATAAACTGAAACTCTAGTCCCTGAAGAGAGGGGATTTCGCCGTTTTGGCCAATATCCTTCCAAACATCTCATACATGAAAAGAATAATGTTTATTAATATTGGCTACATGCCTGTTATTGAACTAAGTTATTTACAAAATTGATGGGACAGGCACTTTATCATTCCCATTTTACGGATGAGCAAACTAAGGCTCAAGGATCAGCAGTCTTACCCAAGGTTGTAAAGCCAGTGAGTGACAGAACTGGGATGACCCCTGGTCTGTTCACTGCTCTGGTTCCCTCCCCCAAAAAACAAAAAGTTCCCGAGTCAGGGTCTGAGTCTTGGTACTCTTCCACCAAGCTCGTATTAGGTACTCAAAAGTGCTTATTTTATTTGGTTACTTAAAAAATACCCTTAACTTTTTTCAAAGAAACCCCTGCACATAATTTCATCCTGGTGATGAAAGATGTCAGTTTCTCATATTGTGTCTCATTCCTGTTGCTCATGTAATCAATTTTAGTACTTGAAATGGATTATTTTACTTCAACACCTGTAAATAACATGCTTATAGTGTATGTAGAGGGTGTAACCTCTAAAGTATCTAGTTTGGTTTGTCATTCAAAGTAGGTTTTGCTCACCTTGTAAATACTTCTCCATTCATCTTTTTCTTTACTTCCATGGTGTTGATGAGGACTGATTTTATTCCCTTACATCATATTATTTTCTCCTCTCTTTTTTTGCAATTTTACCTCTATCTTTTATGTTTTTGAGCCTCATTAAAATGTGAGAATTTCTTTTTAAAAATTTATTGTGCTTGGCATTCAGAGAGCCCTTCCAATTTAAAGTCTTATCACTTTCTTTAGTCCTGGGAAATTTGGGGCTCTTCTGCAGATATTGCCTCTCTTCCATTCCCTCTGTTCTCTGCTTCTAATAGAGTCATCTGAGCTATTTTGTCTTCCCTTTTAGTACCTTATTTGCTTTTCCACTCTCTACTCCTATCCCATTTACTATTCTTCCAGCTCACTGATATACTCTTAACCTCCCTTCATTCTGTTTTTCAGGTCACCCATAGAGTCTTGAATGCTAAAAATTATGGCCATTACTCTCAGGATTTCAAATTTATTTCTATATTTCACAGACACTTAAGTGTCAGCTATTGTACAGACACTAACTAAATAGGTCGGTATTATGATTATCTCCATTATACAGATGCAAAAACTAAGACAAACAGTGGCTAAATAAATTGCCTTCAGGGCTCCTGACTAGAAATTGCTGGGGCCAAGGGGCGCCTGGGTGGCACAGCGGTTAAGCGTCTGCCTTCAGCTCAGGGCGTGATCCCAGCGTTATGGGATCGAGCCCCCACATCAGGCTCTTCTGCTATGAGCCTGCTTCTTCCTCTCCCACTCCCCCTGCTTGTGTTCCCTCTCTCGCTGGCTGTCTCTATCTCTGTCAAATAAATAAATAAAATCTTTAAAAAAAAAAAAAAGAAATTGCTGGGGCCAGGATTGAGCCCAGGTTGTTTGGGACCTTAATTGCCATCCTTTTTTATTAATAACCATTTCTTATTTCCTAATTGCTTCTTCTTGTTTCATGGGCACAATACTCTTTTTCCTCCTCCTGAAAATATTAAATATATCTTAAAGTCCTTGTGTGATTGATTTTTCATTGTTTCTTCAAGTGTCAATTCTTTTGCTTGCTGTATTCCCCCCCAGACATCATCTCTTTTATGGCATAGTCACTCATTAACAACATGATGACTATTGATTTTGAGATGATCTTTGAAATTAATATTCCTTGGCAGACTGTTCACACCTGTGCTGTGCAGCCTGACTGGGAGCAGAGGTTGGAATCTGCTCCTGAGCCCCGTCCACCATAGTTTTCTATAAGAAATGATGGTGGGGTGGGCTTGAGTAGACATAGTCCATTGGTGGCCACCTTCTAATTTTTAGAGCATTTCTGGTCTCTCAGGTACAGCCTAGTATGTCTGCCCCAAGCACTGCATCAGTTTTTAAAATGGAGAATGTTGCTTCTGTCTAGTCTGTAGACTGGAAAACACACAAAGGTCAACTAACATGGCTGCCAGCATTGTGGAAATCCAATCTGTTATGAAATTCCCTGTGCTGTGTCCTTCACAATCCGAGGCTTGGATTGTCTGTTCTCTGTTCCAGATATTCGTTCAGGGTTTCAATTTCTCTTACGTAAAAGAATCTTTTTTCTTCTGAATTCATATTTCATGAGTAGAGTCATCAATGACTCTAGCATTCAATATCTGCTGCATCATTCACTCCTTCCAAAAGGAGGAAGAGTGACATACCTAGTTTACATGTTTAGGGTGAAGAATTGGAACGGGGTAAAGAATATGTATAGCTTTAACCCTTCTCCTATCTCTTTTTGAGACTCGGGTGCTCAAGGAAACGCAGGTTATAGCCAACTACTTCATATTCTATATTTTAATGGGGCTGATTTCCAAATGAGAGGTCACCAGTGGTCCAGGACTTTGAGTAGGTGGATAAGTGTATTTCATTCTGGATTTGGAATTAGGAAACAGTGAATACTGCATATCTAAGTCACACCTACCAGCAAAGTATTCATCCTAATAAAGTTGATTTTTTTTCTCCATTCTTGATTCATTTCATCTCACCTCTCAGTTGGTTCAAACACTGACAAGGAAAGTAGGCGTGGCATTTAATAGACTCCTATAAACACCCACATTACTTAGCAAGAATTTCTCTATAATTTTCATAAATTTACATGTGTCTTCTCATTGATTTATTTTTCTAATTTATGCTATTTAAAAAATAATTTCTGGGGTGTCTGGCTGGCTCAGTCAGAAGAGCGTGTGACTCTTGATCTCCAGGTCATAAGTTTGAGCCCCATGTTGGGTGTAGAGATGATTTAAATAAATAAAACTTAAAAAATAATTTCTAAAAGTTGTTCTAGAGTTTGGAGGCTGTGAGTGGAGTGCTGTGCTTGTTTTCAATCGATCTGAAAATGAAACATTGTATGGTATTTACTCTCAACAAGTCCTTGAGTATTCAATAAAGGCAAATCTTGTACTATTAATGAATCTGAGAATAAATTTCAACTTTTTGCATGCTTGCATATGAAATCTTAGTGCCGTGCAACATATGTGGTGATTATATTGGAATTAGCTGTTTTGTCTTTTGGTCTGTAAGCTTCTGGAGTTTAGGGATCACACTCGATCTCGACCCTACTGTCTGCTTGCCCAAGCAACCTAATGAATTCTCCTGACTCAAATACCTGCATCTATATATCTCTTTAAATATGACACTCCTGTTCATCTCATATTCTTAAGGAATCCTCTCGACCTTAGTAGAAACAAATCATACCTTCTCGTCTGATGTCATCTTATCACTCCCACATTGATCCCCATTTTTACCTCTCCCCTATCACCAGAGGAGGGCAGGGGATGGCATGTGATGGTAGGGAGGTAGAGGAATATGAGGAGAAAAGCCCCTGCCAGCTTTCAGGGAGCTAGCCTAGTTTCTAACAGCCAGGCTGTGGTATTTTTCTGTGGGGCATAATTCTATAGAATATTAACATCATAGGAGAACTCTTCTTGGCCGTGATGCAACAAGACGAAACCAAGTTGACTCTGTAACTATGCCTGAACAGAGATAAAACCCAAATCACCCACAACCATAAAAATGCCAAACATGCCCCCTCTCCTGGTTAATATTACGTGACCGCTGCCACTTCTTCACTGATGACTCCAGCCCTACTTTGTTTTTCCTGTGTCCTAGATAAAAAAAACCACTGACAGTCATACATCAGATTACTCTTGCTTTGAGACAACACCCTGTCCAGATAGACCTCTGCTTCCTTGAATCCCATCTTAAATCACTAAACAGGAACTAAAATTCCTGTGGTGTACTGTGTCTTTCACTGCAGCAAGCTTAATAAGTTTAGTTTTGTTTGGCTCCAGGTGTATTTCTGGTGGCTTTCAGATGGTGAGCATTGATCGTAGAGTGTACTTGGCTGAGGACATTGTGCCAGCGCCAGCGGGCCAACAGCAATCAGCAATTGGAGGGAGCACTAGGAATTTTCCAGTGATGACCACAAATGGGTCCAGGCCACTTAGAGGGCATTGTAGCTACAATAGCTGCCTGAACCACTGGAATCCTGGCAAATGTATTTACTCAATATCTGTCTGTAGCAGTTAGAACCCTTTCCAGATGGTCCTGGGTGGGGGGTGGTGCTGGTTCATATTGTTATCCTCTCAACTTTTTTCAGAGCTGCTCCCCTCTTCCTGAGCCCATGACCATGCACTGCACCATTATCTGGATCCTCCCCATGCCCTAGGTAACTCTCTTTACCTATTATGCATTGCATTTGTTCGAGTACTAGTTGGATGTGGTTTTTAGGTCCAGGAGTCATGGAAGCAAAAAATCTGCTTGCTCTATTATAGTCATATTTTGTATTTGTAGTGTTTCTTTTCAATATCTTCTAGAGATTTTTCAGATTTTATTTATTTATTTTTAAATATTTATTTATTTATTTATTTGAGAGAGAGTGAGAAAGTGAGAGAGAGAGCATGAGCAGGAGGAGGGGCGGAGGGAGAAGCAGACTTGCTGCTGAGCAGGGAGCCTGATGTGGTACTTGATCCTGGGACTCCGGGATCATGACCTTAGCCGAAGGCAGACGCTTAATTGACTGAGCCACCCAGACTCTTCAAGATAGTTCACATTTTAAAATGACTATCTGATATTTCCTTAATTAAAATCTTAAGTGTTAGGAGATTAAGCAACAAAAATCTTACCTTTAAGGGTAGGAATATTCCTGGCAATTCTTGAGTCATGCAAACTGTTTACTTACTCTGAAGAGCAAGGCCAGTCCCATTAAAATGTTATGAATCCACAGAGCAGTGAATAACTAAAACTACCTTGATTTTGTTAGTTTTCTTCCAATTTAGTGTCTTCATCAAGTTAGGAGTAAAAGGGCACCTGGGTAGCTCAGTTGGTTAAGTGCCTTTGGCTCAGGTCATGATCCCACGGTCCTCGGATCGAGCCCCACATCGGGCTCCCTGCTCAGCAGGGAGACTGCTTCTCCCTCTCCTGCTGCTGTTCCCCCTGTTGTGCTCTCTCTCTCTGTCAAATAAATAAATAAAATCTTTAAAGAAAAAAATTAGGAGTAAAACAGTCCCACGTAATCTAGAAAGAAGACTCGGTTTAGAATTAGAATACAGAGATCTGAGTGCTGTGTCTTGCGATCTTGGCCAAGTGGTTGAATTTCACAACTGCCAATTTTCACAACTGTAAAGAGGTGATTATATTACCTCTAAAAATTACCATTAGAATAAATTAAATGATGATAGTGATAGGTGCTATTTTTACTTATTATTACAATAGCCAGCATTTACTGAATGCTTTGTGCCAGGCATTGCTATACAGTAGTCCCTTTTACCTGTGTGGATTACGTTCCCAAGGATGCCTGAAATTATGGATACATAGGATCAAACCCTGTGCATACTATGTTCTTTCTTATACATCCATACCTATGATAAAGCTAATTCCTAAATTAGGTACAATAAGATAAGAGGCTAACCACAATAACTAATAATAAAATAGAGAATTTATATCCATTTCTCTATTACAAAATAGAGAAATTATATCAATATACTGTAATAAAAGTTATGTGAATGTGGTCTCTGCTTCCACCAAAATGTCTTACTGTACTGTGCTCAACCTTCTTGAGATGGTGTGAGATGATAAAATGCCCATGTGATGAGATGATGGGAGGTGAATGAAGATAGACGTTGTGACACAGCATTAGTCTATTGACCTTCAGATGCTAGTTTTAGAAGAAGGGTCATTTTCCTTGAGAGGACTGGTAACTGCAGGTCTGGAAAGTGAAGCCACAGATAAGCGGGCACGGCTGTGAGCAGTTTACTTGGATTTTCTTGCTCAGTCTTCCTAACAGACTTATGGATTGCATATTGTCACTTCTTTTTGTAGAGGAATAAACTGAGGTTCATGGAAGTTAAATGGCTTGCTCAGGAATAACAGCGGCAGAGGCAGAATTTAAATCCACATCTGTTATGGTTTACACTCTTCACTATTACATGGCACTGCTACAACACAAAGCATGCAATATAAGCTGTCTATATAACAAATACTAACTTTTGAAAAGTGCACTGAGGTTTACAAACACTTCTACATACATTGTGTAAACTAATGCTCACAAAAGTCTTATTGGTAGCTGAAGCAACTATGGTTATTGTCCCCATTTTAAAGGGAACAGAGGTTTGGAGCAGCATCCAGACCAAACGTGTGTAGCATTATACATTTGAAATACCAAGGTATTTTGTTGCTATGCAAACAAAATACCTGTATAATTTAGATGTTTTGCATGTGGTTGTGTGTGTGTGTGTGTGTGTCCTGTGGAAATAACTATTAACCAGTGTTTAACAACAGCACAGCATGTTGGGGAGAATCACGTATCAAGATACTGTGTAGCGAGTTGAAATAGAAATGTTCTCATTGCTCCTGAGTTTTGCAACAGAGAGATTTAATTAAGATACATGAAGACTCAATTTCAAATTCCATTTGTCAAAACTGTTGATGGGCATTCCCTGTCTACCTCTTCTAATGTGTCATAGAACCTGCTGTTATCTAAATATTTTGGCATTCAATTAATTCCTGCAAAAATAGCTGTCCAAAATCTTTCAGGACCAAATGAAGGAGAAATAAAGGTAATACAATTAGTTTCTCTCTAGATCTTCACTTATGTAAAGTAGTCTGTTTATGAAGACTGTTTTCCATCCAAGAATTATACATTCTTTATCACTTAATGATCATGCTGACCTAGGATTTTTCTAGGAAACAGAAGTCAGTTTATTGAGTTTTTTTTCCTAAGTATTTTCAGGCAGAGAGATTTTTTGGAAGGTATTCCCCTTCCCCTGTGGAGAATTCAATAGCACTTGTTAGGAGAAAGAAAAAAAAAGATTCATAAATAAACCAGTAACTTGGCAAGCAAACAGGTCTGATTAGTTTTTAAAAATTTGAATGTTTAGTTTTGTGGTGTGATAAGGGTTATTAAATCAACATGGAGTTATCTTCCAACTTGGAATGGACTCATTTGGCACTATCAACGTTTTTAGTCACAACTAATGTATGTAACTGTACTTTTAATAGGAAAACTTCAAACATGATCTCAACTTGTATTTTGGTTAAAGAGCCCTCTAATGAATATTTTATTGCTTTTCAAGATCATCTATTACTTTAAAAAACTTTTCTCCCCTTCTATTTTCATATTAATTGTGTTTTTCTTCATTATAAGATTGTATACCATTATAAAAAACATGAAGAATATAAAAGTGAAATACCAAACATCATAAGCTTAACATGTAGAGACAAACGCTTGTAACATTTTATTATATTTAATAGTTTAATTTTGTGATCAAAGTTATACACTTCACATTTCCTTTAGCTTAATATAAAAACTATAGGCAACTTTTTGTTATGAAATAGAACATCTGAAGAATTATAGGCATGTCTTTAATTTTCATAAGAAACATTTATATTTTCTTTTTTTACAAAAATTTTTAATTTATTTTTGTATGTTATATGTATTTTTTTATTTCAAGCTTTTATTTAAATTCCAGTTTGTTAACATATAGTGTAATATTAGTTTCAGAAGTAGAATTTTGTGATTCATCACTTACATACAACACTCGGTGCTCATCACAACAACAGACCTCTTTAATACCCAACACCCATTTAACCAATCCTCCACCCACCCCTCCAGCAAGCTTCAGTTTGTTCTCTATAGTCAAGAGTCTATTTTATGGTTTGCCTCTCTTTTTTTCCCTTCCTCTATGTTCATCAGTTTCATTTCTTAAATTCCACATATGAGTGAAGTCATATAGTATTTGCCTTTCTCTGACTGACTTACTTTGCTTGGCATAATACACTTTAGTTCTATCCATGTCATTCATTGCAAGTGGCAAGATTTCATTCTTTTCGATGGCTGAATAATGCTCCATTTTGTGTGTGTGTGTGTGTGTGTGTGTGTGTATCCCACATCTTCTTTATTCACTCATCAGTCAATGGACATTTGGGCTCTTTCCATAATTGGTTATTGTTGATAATGCTGCTATAAACATTGGGGTGCGTGTGTCTCTTTTTTCTTGTATCCTTTGGGTAAATACTTAGTAGTGCAATTGCTGGGTAGTAGGGTAATTCTATTTTTAACTTTTTGAGGAACCTCCATACTGTTTTCTACAGTGGCTGGACCAGTTTGCATTCTCACCAACACTGCAAGAGGGTTCCCCTTTCTCTGCATCCTAGCCAACATCTGTTGTTCTGTGTGTTGTTCATTTTAGCCATTCTGACAGGTGTGAGGTGCTATCTCATTGTAGTTTTGATTTGTATGTCCCTGATGATGAGTGATGTTGAGCATTTTTTCATATGTCTGTTAGCCATCTGTATGTCTTCTTTGGAAAAATGTCTATTCATGTCTTCTGCCCATTTCTTCACTGGATTATTTGGTTTTTGGGTGTTAAGTTTGATCAGTTCTTTATAGCTTTTGTATACTAACCTTTTATCAGATATATCATTTGCAAATATCTTCTCCCATTCTGAAGCTTGCCTTTTAGTTTTGTTGATTGTTTCCTTCATCTTGATGAAATCCCAACAGTTTATTTTTGCTTTTGTTTTCCTTGCTTCCAGTCTCATATCTAGTAAGAAGTTGCTACAGCCAATGTCGAAGAGGTTACTGCCTGTGTTCTCCTCTAGGATTTTGATGGTTTCCTGTCTAACAATTAGGTCTTTCATCCATTTCAAATTTATTGTTGTGTACGGTATTAGAAAGGCAGCCTGTTCCATTCTTTTGTATGTTGCTGTTCAGTTTTTTTAACACCATTTGTTGAAGAAACAGTCTTTTTTGAATTAAATATTCTTTCCTGCTTTGTCAATGAGTAGTTGACCATATTGGGTTTTCTATTCTGTTCCACTGATCTGTCTGTTTCTGTCCCAGTACCATATGGTTTTGATCACTACAGCTTTGTAATATAACTTGAAGTCTGGAATTGTGATGCCTTCAGCTTTGCTTCCCTCCTCCCCCAAGATTTCTTTGGCTATTTGGGGTCTTTTGTGGTTCCATACACATTTTAGAATTGTTTGTTTTAGCTTTGTGAAAAATGCTTTGGTATTTTGATAAGGATTGCATTAAGTGTGTAGATTGCTTTGGGTAGTATAGACATTTTAACAATATTTGTTCTTCCAATCCATGAGCATGGAACGCCTTTCCATTTCTTTGTGTTCTCTTCAACTTCTTTCATCAGTGTTCTACAGTTTTCGGAGTACAGATCTTTTATGTCTTTGGTTAGGTTTATTCCTAGGTATCTTATGGTTTTTGATGCAATTTTACATGGGATTGATTCCTTGATATCTCTTTCGGCTGCTTCATTATTGCTGTATAGAAATGCCGCAGATTTCTGTACACTGGTTTTGTATCCTGCTATTTTACTGAATTCACCTATCAGTTCTAGCAATTTTTTGATGGAGTCCTTTGAGTTTTCAACATAGAGTATCATGTCATCAGTGAATAAAGTTTTACTTCTTCCTTGCTGATTTGGATGCCTTTTATTTCTTTGTGTTGTCTGACTGCTGAGGCTAGGACTTCCAGTACTATGTTAAATAAAAATGGTGAGAATGGGCATCCCTGTCTTTTTCTTGACTGTAGAGCTCAGTTTTTCCCCATTGAGAATGATATTAGCTGTATGTCTTTCATATATGGCTTTTATGATATTGAGGTATGTTCCCTCTGTCCCTACTTTGTTGAGGCTTTTTATCAAGAATGGATGCTGTACTTTGTCAAATGCTTTTTTGGCAGCTATTGAAAGGATCATATTATTCTTACTATATTTTCATAATTACTTTTTTTTTTACCATAAAATCCTCTGTCAATACTAAGTCAAACATATATTTATTTAACACCTTTTAATTTTTATTTTCACCAAGTTTTGTGGTAAGCAATGGTTATCAACTGAGACATGACCCTCCTGCTTTGAAGGGATCCTTAGTCTGGTAAGAGATGAGAACTGATTGATTTCAAAATAGTATGTTAGATATTATGGCAAGGTAGGGATGATGTGGCAATGTTGAGAGGAGAACCTAAACTTCATTTAGTGTCAGGAAAGATGCAATTATTCAAAATTTGTTTTATTACCTGGGAATATCCATGAAAATATCAAATTTGCTTCTCAGAGTCATATGCCTGGTCCATGCTGTGGAGGATTGTGTCTCTGATGGTGGTAGGAAGAGAGGAGTAGAGGGATGGCCCCAAATAAGCCAATCTACTATCTGTTTTCTAGAAATAAAAGTAAATCTTGTTCTTCCAATTATTCTATCATGTATCTGTTTTCCAGAAATACTGTTAAATACATTTAAATTGGCAAATTTTACTATTCACTTTACTGATAGTAATTATCAAAATTGTATTGCCAGTTTATTTTCTGCTGTGTGAACTAGGACTTTTTTTTTCTTGACCTAAGCTTCATATTTTTAAATGTCTGTGAAATGGTTAGTCCATCGTGTGGATTCATCAGTAAGATGAATCTGGATTTCTTAGCCATACATTATCTTATAATTTATTTCTTTCCATTTTCTGGAGAAGAACCCCACTCCCATTTTCCCTTGTTATTATGGGTGTTGTCACCTCATCTTTCTTCTCCTGGAGAGGTGTAGTCCATTGGGTTTTCAGGGGGAGAAACATCTCACCACTGGTAATTCTCCTAATGTTTGTCAGTTTTTGATCTATCATGTTTATGCAAGAAGCAGAATTCCATTTACTCATAATCTCTTGGGATATTTCATATTACCCAATCTGTTTTCTTTTTTAATAATTTTTATTTTGTTATATTAGTCACCATAGGGTACATCCCCAGTTTTTGATGCAATGTTCCATGATTCATTACTTGTGTATAATACCCAGTGCACCATGCTATATGTGCCCTCCTTAATACCCATCACCAGCCTATGCCAATCCTCCACCATCCTCCCCTCTGAAGCCCTCAGTTTGTTTCCCAGAGTCCAGTTTCTACCCAATCTCTTTTCAAGGCATGGCATGTGGAATGAACTGGAGTAGAATGTATGGAAAGAATTTGGCATAGGAGTTGAAAAGGCTAGGTTTCCATATTTTTCATAAATGGCACCATAAGCCATTTGAGAAGAAAAAAAAAGTGTCACAGGTAAGAGCCACAAGTGAGAAGGGAAGATTTCTATTTACTCTATTTAGGCTCTCTGAAGTAACACCAAGATGCCTTGCTACTTTTACCTGGAGTAATTCCAGCTAACTTGCCTCTAGTCTGTCCATCTGATGTTTTTGCTCACCAGGAAGATAAGGGCATGGAACAGGATGCTTTTCTATGAATATTTAATTAGGTGACTCCTGAATAAAGGCCTATCTTTCCTTGCAGAAATTCTTCTCAGATTCTTTCAGAATTAATTCTTCCAGATTCAGTTTTTCTCATTCACTATTATCTCCTTACGGCCCTTATCCCATTTGGACTCCTTGGGACATGAGTTGGAAGAAGGAAAAAGCAGACTCTATGGACTTGGGTTCTCTACTTGAATGTGGAAAACAACCCTGGAATATATATTTGCTTCTAAATTAAACAATAGAACTTTAGAATAGAATTTTAATTTTAGGAACTCTAAGTTTATTTCAATCATTAACTCTCAGAGAAGTGATAATACAAAAGTATTATTTTCACAAACCAGAAAGGGGGCACTTAAACTCAGAGGGTTAAAATTAACCTAGCATTAATATAACAGTATAATCAATTCAATATACTGAAATATTTTAGCAACACTATGTCCTATGACCATTTCTTACTCTTTTGGCTTCAGGATAAAAGAGTGAAAAAAATATACAGTCAAATCCTCAAGAAGCTTATATTTTCCAAATTGGAAATTTCCTCTTTTCAGAAATGTAGGAAGGGATCACTGATGTAAATAGAAATATAAAAATGGCATGGTGTTTGGCTAGATAACAGATTCAAAAGCCAAACTTGATCTATAGCTGTCAGCACCGAGTCTGGCATACAAACTGTCCCCTGATCAGTGTGTTGATATGAATTATTGGCATCCATTTGTCACAGCATAAAAGCATGCCATTGGGGATCTGTCCAAATTAGACAGCAGCTATGGATCACAACTGAATTTTTGTAATTGAAAGTTTCACAAATAATGGTTTCTGTTAATTAGAACTAATCAGTCTACCTTTCAGCTGAAAGGTAGACCCAATTAGAGACTTAGATCCAGTTGGTCCAAAGGCATATGTCCACTTCAAAGTGTCACAGTCCAATATTAAGGAGAAACTCCGGATTTAGACCCTGTATGGACACGAGTTTTCTCTTTGCTTCATTTACATTTCAGTGGGGGCACAGCCTAGCAACAAAGGGAAAATCATGAACAGGTTGTCAATTAAGGAACGTTCTTGGAGGTATAATGTAGAAGATAAGATAAAAATCTAATCAGCCCTGATGAAGCCTCCATAACTGGCTTGAAAATCTTGCCTTGATGGAGTTAAACATAACAGTTTTGAAAGTTAAATTTCAGGGTCATGTATATCTTGATTCAAATCTTAGCTCTATCATTTATTAGCTGGACAAACTTGGGCTTCTTACGTTTTCTGAGTTCTATTTTTCTCTTCTGTAAAACTCGGAATATAATTAATACCTTTCTTAGGTGGTTCATGTAATGATGAAAATTTTTAAAAAATGGTGTATTTAAGGATTGCTAATATGGAATCTAATGTGTAGTAACTTTCAACAAAAGTTAGCTACAAGGATGGATATGTTTCTGGAGGTTTTCAAATTTAATGAGGCTGATACTATTCTCCGACAAGACACTGGTAAATGTTCATAAAAGTGTTATTTTTATTTTGCTTGTACCAACAGTATTTGTAGCATGTTTCTCATGTATGCTAAGGTTGCATCCTGACCTATGATTATTCTAAAAAACATTCTAAAAAACACAGCTATAATCTTTGACCAATTATCTTTCCCCAGAATGTTTTGGTTCGTTAAATGCCTGACTTCATGTATGTTAGCTAGAGTGCTGACCGGTATGTTTTACGTATCAGCTTAACTTCAAACAACTGTGTGAAAAAAACATCTCAGTTACACCAAAGCATGGTTTATATCACTGTACTAGAATTAAACTTTTTGGTAGAGCAGAAGCCACATAATTTTATATAAAATATATTTTAAAAGGCAATTAAAGCAAGGGTGTGTAGATGACATGTTAATTCATTTGTTCATGGATTATTTTGAGTTTCTAAATTGTTGAGAAAATAATATTCTTGTGGAAATGATCATTGGTGTGGTTCATGTGTTTTAATATATGTGTTGTGGCATTGATTCATGTAGTAATGTCTTTCATGGAAATGTGACATATTTATTTTTATGCAGGAAGTATCTCCTTTGTTCAGAGAAATAATCCTTTTCAAAGGATGGCCATCAATTTTTCCTTTGAAACCTATATCCTAAATTCCACCAAAAGGATAGTAATTTTAGATAATAGAAATTTGCTGTCTGACTTCCAGGTTGAGCTTTCTGCTGCCTGTGCTCATGTTACAAGGTATTCAGAAGACTGGTCAGGGTTACAGTACAGTGACTGTAATCTCCTAAAGCAATGATGCTTGGGGTTTTTCTTCCTCTGTATCCTATTCATTTAGGGCTCTACTAGTCCATTGCAATATCTGTATTATTTGTAAAATGTTTACAATAACTGCTTTGAGAAATACTCGTAAGTTATGGCTGATAGGATTCTCTTTCGTTGTTTTCTTAAATTAACCAGGGACCTGTCCACTCACTTTTCTCTATCTTGTCTCTGAGACATAAATAATGCCTTTAAAAAATTTGGAAAAGTGAATAAACACTTAAATCAGGAGTGAACCCATTGCTGGGCTTGGTAATAGAGAAAGAACTATACTAACTGATTGTTCAAAAGCTTGAGAATAGTGTTTGCCTGATAGTGTGGTTGAAAAATATAGGTTAGTGGTTATAGTTCTATCCTTGGCATTTATCAACTGGTGAAATGGTTTGATTTTCTTCTCCACTAGACTGTACTTTTAGGGACAGAGAGGACAATATCAATTTTTTCACTGGTATATCTAGAGTCCCTGGGAGAGTGCTTCGTACATGGTTAGTATCCAACAAGAGTAGCAAATAAACCCATGAGCCTCAGTTTCATCCTCTTTAGTATTAGTCTAGTTAACAATTTTTTTCCCTGTCTATGGTCACAAAAATTTTATGAAATTCAAATTAGTCAATATAATGAAAAAATTAGGGTCCTTTAAAATTGTAAGGTATAATATTTTTTATTTAGATATATGTTTTATTTATTTTACAAAGAAGTTAAATAAGCTTTCTTTTGTTTCCAGAAGGAAAGACTGTGGGATCTCAATTTGTGCTGATTTTAACAGGACCTCTTATTTGGGTGGCCTTGGATCACCAGCATCATCAGAAGCACATTCATACTTAATTTCATTCAACTCATGTGGTTGCCTTTTCATAGGCAGTGGGGGCTGGATAAGTATGAAATTATAATGTCTATAATAATTTCCCTTGTTCTTGGCAGGCACAATCAGGTTCTGATGTTCAGGTTATACTGCTGGCAGCATTTTTCAATTAACATTTAATACTCCCCCTCAAAATGCTCAATCTCTCATTGGCACTGAACCCACTGTTTCAGTGGGAAAATGCTCAGAGATAAAGAAGGACTTCCCTTTCATTGATCTCCTTGTTTCCCACAGTTTTTATACTTGGAATAGTCTTAATTCTCAGGGACACTAAGTTCCATGGATGTTATTTTTCTACAGCACGGTTGCTCATTTATACAATTCATTACCCTTAGGACATTTACAGACATTGCTTTGCAAGTTCTGAAAAAATCCATTATGTAGGTGTTAGGAATAGACAGACACACAGACTCACTGTATCATCATTAATGCATCCATCCATCATGAGGAGCTCCACCTTTTTGACCAATTTTACTGTGATTAGTGAGTCAGACTCATAAAAGAAGCTAGAACTCTCTTCCCAGAGACGGAATTTTAAATGCCTAAATTTCCAAAGCTAGTGTTTGAGAACACCATTATTATAAGTTATTTCTTCTAATTCAAATAAACAACGCTGATGGCTAAAAAGGAGTTTCATCACATGCAATCAGCATTTTGACTTAAATTCTGCTTTAGATGCTTTGACTGTAATATCAATTTAAATGTGAAACATTTTAGTAACAAAATAGCTATTTGCTCCCTAAAACAGTTGGTTTGCAAATTTTTATATGTATTTTATACAGTGTAAAAAGGCTTATCAATAATGAACCAAGTAAATTGCACTTCTCTGTTTTTAGAATTCTCTTAGAATCATCATGGTAGTCAACAAGATGATCTTGGAATGATCCAGTGTTGGGAAGAAGTTGACTGGAATGAAGGGGAGAATGACAATTGTGACACCCATGCAATGCCCTGCTTTGCCTCTGCAGAAATTGTGATTCCAAAACGATAAACTGTATTTCAAAATATTATAATGGGTAATATATTTGACTTATGAGAAAACAAAGCACTGGCTGAGTGTTCAGATCCCACATGCTCATGGTGTGAGCCTAGTGGGAAGGAAGATGAATTCCCAGTAGGAGGGGAGCAAATTATAAAAGCAAGGAGTTTTGTTATTCATATATCACTTTCATATATCTTGTCTAATTTGGACCTAAAATCCATGTGAGATTGATTATGGTTATTATTTCTTTAGTAAAGATTAACTAATGAGATTTACGGAGATTGAGTGACAATGTTAACTAGCAGGAGGCAGAGATTCAAACACAGTTCTTCTCATTCCAGGTTCAACACTCTGTCCACTCCACCATATGCCTATTATGAAGAGAGCCAATTGGTCAATTTTAGGGAAATTTTGGAAACATCCTGAGCTTTAGCTTTTCTGAGAAGTAATTTAATTTACTACTTACTCTATAAACAGCTTCTTAAAGTTCAGAGAAGACATATGTATAAACCTCTTAAACCTTGACAAACAAGCTTCAGTTTTCTCATCCATAAAATGAATAGCGTTTGTGCCTCTTAATCTCGGCTGAACATTAAAAGGCCTTCCTGCCTATGTCCAAAACTACCCCCAGAAATTCTGATTTAATTAACCTTAAACTTAGTTGGAGATGGGCTTCTATTTTTTTTTTTTTAAGACTTCCCAGGTGATTCTGATGTGCAAACCAAGATTGAGCACCACTGGAATGCATGATCTGGGAGGTCTCTTTCTATGTGTCTAAGCATATTGCAAGGATTTATTCAATAGTTCTGATGTTCCAAGAGCTAATTGGAAGGAAACTAAAATTTTATTATTTATTTTAACCTCTCTGGGTTCCTTGATAGAATATAGATCTAATTCTCACGTATGTGATTCTGGGTAGAATTGTTTAGCTGGACTGTATATCACCCAGTTAAATCACTCCTCAACTTTGCTCCCCTTGCAAACTTATACCCAGTGGCTATCTGGGTAATCTAAAAAATTCCTGTACATGCCAGAAAGTTTTCTCTGAATACAACTCTTCAAAGTAGCAGTCATTTGGAGACAGATAGAGACTGAGTTAAAGATGTGGAGCCAGGCAGAAAAGAAATTTCAGTGAATCCTTAGAAAATCAATGAGTAAAACCATGGACAAGAAACTACAGGATTACAAACACCACAGAATGTGTCGGCCTAACTGGTGCTCCTTTTAATCCAGCTAGCCAGTCTGAATGCTAAAACACAAGGGATAATATTTTTCAAAGCAAACTTTGAGAACTGCAGAAAACGATTTTTTTTTTAAATGAGCAAGTTACATAAATTGGAAAGAAAAAAAAAATCCAAGCAATGAGCTTTTGTGCTTGAAAGGGCATAATGAGAGGTTGAATGAAATGAAGCTGCCAGTCACCATCTGGGTGCATGGAGGTGGGTGCAGAGTGGCTGCTGTGCAGGCATAGGTGTCTTTGAGGGCAGATTTTGTATTTGCTAAGAAGTTAATATGAATTTGCAGATGACAGTTTCAATTTTTCCTGAAAGCTTCAAATAGTTGAAGAGGAAAATACTGTGAGAAAGCCTAGAAAATTGCACTGATTTAAGATAACCATAAAGCATGTCCAATTGAGGGAAACTTTTCAGCAATGCTATTTTCTAAGCACTTATTCCCTAATCACTGGCTAAAGGTGGTAATGAATATTGCCGATTATCTGGGGGGAGAAGAGCTCAAGATAGTGGCAGAGGAGGATCTTGAACTCACCTTCTCCCACAAACACAACAAACCCACAGCTATATATGGAGCAATTCCTTCTGAAAAGGACCTGGAAGCTAGCTGAACAGTGTTTTCACAACAAAAGTTAAAAAGGCCACGTCAAGATGGGCAGGAGAGGCAGAGACATGGTCTTGCAAGAAACCCCACCCCACATGTGGAGAGATTTCTTTTTTTTTCTCTTTTCTTTTTTTAAAAAATATTTTATTTATTAATTTTGTCAGAGAATGTGCGAGCACACAAGCAGAGGGAGGGGCAGACAGAGGAAGAGGGAGAAGCAGGCTCCCCACTGAGCAGGAAGCCCAATGTGGCACTCCATCCCAGCACCCTGGGATCATTACCTGAGCTTAAGGCAGACACTTAACTGCCTGAGCCACCCAGGCACCCCAAGGAAGGATTTCATAATACAGAGCTTGTCCCTCAGGAGTGAGGGGTTTTTGTCCCATATCAGGCACCTCTACCCTTGGGAACTGCACCAGACAGATTAGCTCTCAAAGAGTTTGGCCTTAAAAGCAACCGGGGCTTGCTTAAAACCTTAGGGTATAGGGACAGAAAATCCACTCTAAAAGGGCTCAGCACAGATCCACTCACACGGGTACCCAGTACAAAAGCAATAATCTGAAAGGTGACTAAACCATATGAGATGACTCATTCATTAACCTTAAAGCACCTTCCAGACAGGCAAGAACATTCTGGGACTCTGTCTGGGGATGGAAGTGCTGGCAGGTGCCACTTTTGCATTCACCTTCTGCCTTATTGGTGCTGGGGCTTGTGGGTACCATTTATCACACCCGCCTTCTGGCCCATTAGCTCCAGTGGCAGTGCCCCATCCCCTCACACCACAGCCATAGTTGTTGAGTGCCCTGCCCTCATGCACCACAGCTGGGCAGTCAAGTATCTCACATTGCACCTCGGCAGTGGGCTGCCCTGCCCCAGTCCCCATGTGTCACAAACACAGCCTGCTGCTCCACAGATGATGGGTATGCATAGCCCACATAAGGAAGGCCCCTTGAGTGTCTGGCTCTGGTGGCCAGCGAGGATTGTGTTTCTGTGCCTTATGGGTCTAAAATTATCAGAGAGACAGTCCTTGGCAGGCTACCATCTCTAGGGTAATGCATAAACAGAAGACTGACACATATCCTCAGTCTCCATGAGAAAAAAAGCCTACTGTTTTGTCCTGGAGCTTCAGCCTGAGGGGCAGGCTTCAGATTTGTCATATGTCCATATGCTACAGAGGTGTTCCCAGGGAGTGTGGGCAGGGAGATACCATATTAGAGCCCTCCCTTGGCCTTACCACAGCTCATTGATGCATCCCAGAAATAAGTTTATACACATGACTAAAGCCACATTTTTCAAAAATGTTGCTGAAGGGACACCTCCAGATCTCCTGGTCTAGAAGTCCATAGGATTTATGATCACAGACTCAAAAGATTATATATATATATATATATATATATATATATCTTAAAAGTTGCTGTCTGATCTGATGATCTGGCTTTCCATTAGCCTGAAATTAGGCACTGTCTGAGATCCATCCCTTTGGAACACTGACAGACTTGGCACAATGTCAACAACTGGGACAGATCAAAAACAAATCAGGCTACTTAGATAATCAAAGAGATCTGAGACATAACCAAAACCTAGGGCAAGGTTGAATTATAAGGTTCATCCCCTATACAAGGCCACTGTTTCAAGACTGGAATGCAGCATTTATTCATCTAATAAATAGAAACAATTGAGCAAAATGAGGACACAGAAGAATATGTTCCAAATGAAACAATAAGACAAAATCTTAGAAAAATACCTTAATGAAATAAAGATAGGTTATCTACCTGATAAAAAGTTCAAGGTAATGGTCATAAAAATGTTCATTGAACTCAGGAGAAGAATGGATGAACACAGTGAAAACTTAAACAAAGAGATAGAAAACATAACAAGGTACCAAACAAAAGTCATAGAGCTGAAGAATACAATTGCTGAATTGAAAAATAAACTGGAGCAGTGCAACAGCAGACTAAATGAAAAAGAAGAATGGATCAGCAACCCGGAAGATCACCCAATCAGAGGAACGAAAGAAAACAGATTTAAACAAAGTGAAAATAGTTTAAAGGAACCGTGGGACAATATCAAGATAAATAATATCTGCAAAAAGAGGTCCCAGATGTAGAAGAGAGAGAAAGAGGTAGAAAAGATTTTTAAAGAAATAATGGCTGAACAGTTCTCTCATGAAGGAAATTGACACTGAGGTCCAGAAAGCAAAGAGAGTTTCAAATAAGATGAACCCAAAGAGATCACACTAAGACACATTATAATTATGAGGGCAAACATTAAATACAAAGAGATATAACAGCTTCAAGAGAAAAACAACTTGTTACATACAAGGGAAACCCCATAAGACTATCTGTTAATTTTTCAGTAGAAACCTTGCAGTCCAGAAGAGAGTGGCATGATATATTCAAAGTGCTGTTGAGAAAAAGCTTCGAACCAAGAATATTCTACCCAGCAAGGTTATCATTCAGAACTGAAGGAGATATAAAGAGTTTTCCAGATAAACAAAAACTAAAGGAGTTTATCAACACTAGACTGACCTTGCAAGAAATGTCAAAGATATTTTTTTTAAGCTGAAAAGAAAATGCACTAATTAGTAACAAGAAAACATATGAAAGTAAAAATCTCACTGGTAAATGCAAAGATATAGTAAAGGTAGTGGGTTAACCACTTACAATGCTAACATGAAAGTTTATAGAAAAAAGTAGTAAAATTAACTATTACTATAATAATTAATTAAGGAATATGCAAAATAAAAGATGAAAAATACAGTATTAAAAACAGAACACATGGGGGAGAGAGTAAAAATATAGAATTTTTAGAATACGCTCAGACTTAAGATGCTATTAACCTGAAATAGACTGTTAAATATATAGGATGCAATATGTGAACCACAAAGCAAAAACCTATAGTAGATACACAAAAAATTGAGAAAGAAATATAAACATAACATTAGAGAAACTCACCAGATCACAAGGGAAGCAAACAAGTAAAGAAGAAACAGAGAAGAACTACAGAACAACCAGAAAACAATCAACTAAATGGCAAAAGTGTGTGCCTATTGAGTGGCTGAATGGATAAGGAAAACAAGACTGGTAGATTATGTTGCCTATAAGAGACTCCCTTCAGATCAAAGGACACACTGAGACTGAAAGCGAAGGGATGGAAAAAGATGACCCATGCAAATGGGGTCAGAGAAAGTTGGTGTAGCTATACTTATACCAGGAAAAATAAACTTTTAAAAAAGACTATAGTAAAAGACAAAGAAAGACATTACATAATGATAAAGAGGTCAATCCAACAAGAGGATACAACAGTTGTAAATATTTATGCATTCAACATAGGAACTTCTACATGCATAAAGCAAATATTAACAGACAAAAGGGAGAACATGGCAGCAATACAATAATAGTAAGTGACCTAACTTCACTTACATCAGTGAATAGATCATTCAGACAGAAATCAGTAACAAAACATTACTTTTAAATGATCCATTAGACTAGATGGATTTATTAAATACATACAGGACATTCCATTGAAAAGCAAATGAAACATTCTTGAAGATAGATCATATATTAAGCAACAAAACAGTCTCAATAAGTTAAAAATGATGAAATCATTATCAAGTGTCTTTTCTGACTACAATGGTATGACTAGAAATAATTTACAGGAAGAAAACTGGAAACATGGACGGGACTGGAGGAGATAATGCTAAGTGAAATAAGCAGAGAAAGTCAATTATCATATGGTTTCTCTCATCTATGGAGCATAAGAACTAGGAAGATCGGTAGGAGAAGAAAGGGATAAAGAAAGGGGGGGTAATCAGAAGGGGGAATGAACCATGAGAGACTATGGACTCTGGGAAACAAACTGAGGACTTCAGAAGGGAGGGGGGTGGGGGAATGGGATAGACTGGTGATGGATAGTAAGGAGGGCACGTATTGCATGGTGCACTGGGTGTTATACGCAACTAATGAAGCATCGAACTTTACATGGGAATCCGGGGATGTACTGTATGGTGATTAACATAATATAATAAAAATATTATTATAAAAAAAGAAAACTGGAAAAATCAAATATGTGGATATTAAATAATGTGCTACTGTACAACCAATGGGTCAGCAAAGAAATCAAAGGAGAAAAAAATACCTGGAGACAAATGAAAATGGAAATACAACCAAAATCTATGGGATGAAGCAAAAGCAATTTAAAAAGGGAAGTTTATAATGGTACAGTCCTATTTCAAGAAATGAGAAAAACTCAAATAAACAATTTAACCTTATACCTATAGAACTAGAAAGAAAAAGAACAAAGGCCAAAGGTTGTGGAAGGAAAGAAATAGCAGAGATAACATGGAAATAAATAAAATAGGGCCTAAAAACACAATAGAAAAGTTCAATGAAGGCAAGGGCTGGTTCTTTGAAAAGATAAACAAAATTGACAAACATTTAGCCAGATTCACTAGGAAAAGGATAGATAATAGATAGATTGATAGATAGATTGATAGATAGAGGATAGATAGATAGATGATAGATAGATAGAATTAGGAAATAAAAAGAGAAGTTACAACTCATACCACAGAAACACAAATTATCATAAAAGAGGACTCTTTTTTTTTTTTAAGATTTTATTTATTCATTTGACAGAGAGAGAGACAGCCAGCGAGAGAGGGAACACAAGCAGGGGAAGTGGGAGAGGAAGAAGCAGGCTCCCAGTGGAGGAGCCTGATGTGGGGCTCGATCCCAGAATGCTGGGATCACGCCCTGAGCCGAAGGCAGACACTTAACGACTGAGCCACCCAGGCGCCCCATAAAAGAGGACTCTGAACAATTTTAGCCAACACATTGCACAACCTAGAAGAAATAGATAAATTCCTAAAAACATGCAACCTACCAAAACTGACTAATGATGAAATAGAAAATCTGAATAGAATGATTACTGGCAAGGAGATCAAACCACTAATCAAAATCTCCCAACAAACAAAAGTCCAGACCAAAGTCTTCACTGGTGAATTCTACCGAACATTCAAAGAATATTTAATACTTATCTTCTTTTCCAAAAAACTGAAGAGAAGGGAATGCTTCCAAACTTATTTTATGAGGCCAGCATTACCCTGATACCAAAATCAGACAATGAAATCATAGAAAAAGAAAATTGCAGGCCAATATCCCTGATGAACATAGGCAAAAATTCTCAACAAATTATTAGCAAGCTGAATTTAACAACATTTTAAAGGATCGTGCACCATGATCAAGTGGGATCTATTTTAGGAATGCAGAAATTGTTCAAAATCTGCAAATAATCAGTGTGATACACACACCACATTAACAAAATGAAGGATAAAAATCATGTGACCATTTCAATAGATGCAGAAAAAACACCTGACAAATTTCAACACCCATTTATGATAAAAACTCTCAACAAAGTGGATATAGAGAGAATGTACCTCAATATAATAAAGGCCATAAATGGCAAGCCCAAAGCTAACATAATACTCAATAGTGAAAAACTGAAAGGTTTCTCTAAGTTAAGTATTAAGAAAAGGTGCCCATTCTTGTCATTTTATTCAACATAGTATTGGAAGTCCTAGCCACAGCAATTAGGCAACAAAAAAGAAATTTAAAAAATCCAAATTGGAAAGGAAGAAGTAAAACTGTCACTATTTGCAGATGACATGACACTAAATATATAAAACCCTAAAAGCTCCACCAAAAAACCGTTAGAATTAATAACTGAATTCAGTAAAGTTGCATGATACAGTATCAATATTCAGAAATCTGCTGCACTTCTATACATGAATAACAAACAATCAGGAAGAGAAATTAAGAAAACAATTCCATATACGATTGCATCTAAAACAATAAAATTCTTAGGAACAAATTTAACTAAGGAGATAAAAGGGCTCTGTACTTTGAAAACTACAAGATATTGATGAAAGAAATCAGAGGCCACAAACAAATGGAAAGGTACCCCATGTTCATGGCTTGGAGGAATTAATGTTGTTAAAATGTCAATATTACCAAAAGCCATCTATAAATTCAATGCAGTCCCTATCAAGATCCCAAAGGCATTTTTATAGATGTACAAAAAACTCTTCTAAAATGTGTATGACACCACAAAAGACCCTGAATAGCCAAAGGAATCTTGAGAAAGAACAAAACAGGCGGTATCACATATCCTGATTTCAAGCTATATTATAAAGCCATCATCATCAAAACAGTATGGAGCTGGCATAAAAACAGACAAATAGACCAATAAAACAGAATCAAGAGCCCAGAAATAAACCCAAACATATGTGGTCAACTAATATTTGACAAAGGAGCCAAGAATAGTCAATGGTGAAAAGACGTTCTCTTCAATAAATGGTGCGTAATAATTGTATGTTGACATGTAAAAGAAGGAAACAGGACCCATATCTTACACCACTCTCAAAAATTAACTCAAAATAGACTCAAGACTTGTATGTAAGACCTGAACCATGAAACACCTAGAAGACAACATAGAAGTTGTTTCCAGAACAAGTTTCCTTGACACTGGTTTTGGTAATGATTTTTTGGATATGACACAAAAAGCACAGGCAACAAAATCAAAAATAAACAAATGGGACCACATCAAACTAAGAAACCTTCTGAACAAGAAATAAACCATCAACAAAGTGAAAAGATGACCTATGGAGTGGGAAAAGTATTTGCAAGCCATATATATGATAAAATGTTAATAGTCAAAGTGTATAAGAGAACTTGTATAACTCAGTAACAAGAAAACAAATAACCTGATTAAAAAATGGGTGCAGGACCTGAATAGACATTTTTCCAAAGAATATATACAAAAGCGCCAACAGGTACATGGAAAAATGTTCAATATAAGTAGTCATTAGGGAAATGCAAATTAAAACCACAATGAGATACCACTTCATACCTGTTAGAATGACCATTATTGAAAAAGTCAAGAAATAACAAATGCTGGCATGGTTACAGAGAAAAGGTACCCTTATGCATCATGTATATTTTTAAATTAGTTGTGCCAACCTAGGTATCTAGTGACAGACTGATGGCTGATTCATTTGGGAATCCATTTTGTTTTCAAGCTATTCCCTTTGATTATGATAAATGATAATAAAAACATAAAACTTGTCTTCATGTCATGAGATTGTCTTTATATTTAATATGGAACATACTTTCTGATTTTTTCTTCAGCTATGTTTTTAAAATATCTCCTTGGAAAACATTTGCATATGCAGTCAATCCTCATTATTAATGGATTCTGTATTGGCAAACAACCTTACATGCTAAACTTTATTTTAACCCTAAAAATCTATACTTATGGGCTTTGTGGTCATTTGCAGATCTGTACAGAGTGACAAAAAATTTTGGGTTGCTCTAATGGGCAAGTTCTCAGCTGAGGTCAAATCAACACTTTGCCTTCCCATTTCAGCTCTCAGACTATAAACATCTCCTTTCTGAGGCCTATATAGTGACACATTTTTTAAAATTATTTTTTAAAATTTAAATGGAATTAATTAACATATAGTGTGTTATTACTTTCAGAGGTAGAGTTCAGTGATTTGTCAGTTGCATATAACACCCAGTGGTCATTACATCATGTCCACCTTAATGCCCATCACCCAGTTGCCCCATTCCCCCCACCTCCCCTCAGCAACCTTCAGTTTGTTTCCTATAAAAAGTCTCATGATTTTTCTCCCACTCTGATTTTCTTATTTTATTTCCCCCTCCCTTCCCCTATGACCATTTGTTTTGTTTCTTAAATTCCACATATGCATGAAATCGTATGACAATTGTCTTTCTCTGATTGACTTATTTCACTTAGCATAATACCCTCTAGTTCCATCCATGTCATTGCAAATGTTAAAATTTCATCCTTTTTGATGGCTGAATAATATTCCATTGTATATATAAGACATCTTTATCCATTCATCGTCAATGGACATCTGGGCTCTTTCCATAGTTTGGCTATTGTGGACATTGCTTCTGTAAACATTGGGGTGCAGGTGCCCCTTCAGATCATTATGTCTGTATCCTTTGGCTAAATGCCTAGTAGTGCAATTGCTGGGTCATAGGGTAGCTCTTTTTTTTACTTTTTGAAGAACTTCCACA
Organism: Ailuropoda melanoleuca; assembly: GCF_002007445.2. Taxonomy (NCBI): domain Eukaryota; kingdom Metazoa; phylum Chordata; class Mammalia; order Carnivora; family Ursidae; genus Ailuropoda; species Ailuropoda melanoleuca. Next base: position 97,226,753 of record NC_048227.1, on the reverse strand, counting down.
CTGTTTTCCAGAGTGACTCTACCAACGTGCATTCCCACTAGCAGTGTAACACGTCTTCAAAGGCAAGGGAAACAAAAGCAAAAATGAACTGTTGGGACTTCATCAAGATAACAAGCTTTTGCACAGCAAAGGAAACAGTTGACAAAACCAAAAGACAACCTACTGAATGGGAGAAATATTTGCAAATGTCTTATCAGATAAAGGGCTAGTATCCAAAATCTATAAAGAACTTCTCAAACTCAAGACCTGAAGAACAAATAATCCAGTCGTGAAATGGGCAGAAAACATAAACAGACATTTCTTCAAAAAAGAGATACAAATGGCCAATGGAGATGTGAAAAAATGCTCAACATCACTTGGCATCAGGGAAATACAAATCGAAACCACAATGAGATACCATCTCACACCAGTCAGAATGACTAAAATTAACAAGTCAGGAAATGACAGATGTTGGCGAGGATGTGGAGAAAGGGGAGCCCCCTTATTTAGAGACACATTTATAGCATTTTTGTTTTTTGTTGGTGATCTCAGTGTTTAAAATGGACCTCAAACAGTGTGCTGAAGAGCTGTCAGGTGTTTCTAAGTACAAGATGGTAGTGATGTGTTTAATGGAGAAAGTAGGTATCTTAGATTAGCTTCACGCAGGCATTAGTTATAATACTGTTGACCATACATTCAATGCTAATGAATCAACAATATACATTAACTAGATGCCTTTAAACAGAACCACAAATAACAGAAAGTTATGTTTTGACTAATTGATGCAAATGAAACTGGAGGCTCATAGGAACCTAACCCCGTATCTCCCCTAGAAGCAAAGCTTCAGTCTTCTCTATTACTAATCACAATGACTTAACAGAACATAACTACCATGAATAATGAGAATTGACCGTATTAAGTTTTTAATTTTTTTTCTCTTTAAAATTTTGCTTTCTGTATTTCAATCATAAGAGTTCAATCTGTTTCCTATTTAAAATTTTTGGACTTACACATCTATCATCTATCTATCTGTTTATCTGTCTATCTAATTATATGTGTATGTGAATTTATTTATTTCCTTATTTATATGTGTGTGTATTTGTGTGTGTGTGTGCATGTGTGAATTTATGATTTATTGATATTAATCCACAGGTACAGCTGAGGTTTTCATGACTCAAGTTATAAAAGCGAAATGCCCATGAACAAAACAGTGGATTGAGAGAATTGTCTGAATGAGAATTTATATCTAAATAGTTTGAGGTGAATTTGAAATGCTGAGAACTTTGAATTACAAAATATTTCAAAGATGCATGGTTCTGTTATTCAACCTCGAGGTGTTTTAATTTCTTAGCTACCACAGACAGATAGTTGTACATCAAATCTTCAAGGATTATGAAGTGACATTTTGTAAAAGCATGAGAAAATGCCCAGATTTTTCACAATCAGAGCCTTTATCATGGGTTATGCTGCAGGGAACTTGGTTGTAGAAATACTATGGGGGAGGCTGCAAAGAGACATGGATTTAAGTTGAACCTTGAAGAATAAGAAGCATTTTATTAGAAAAAAGTAGATGATAGGGGAAAATAGAAAAGGTAAAGAAAAAGCTATAGAAAAAATTAATAGGTAGTGTATATGGAGTCAGTGAATGTGTCAGGTTAGTTTAATTAATTTATTTTTAAAAAGATTTATTTATTTATTTTAGAGAGGGCGAAAGAGCACACCAGTGGGAGGGGCAGAAGAAGAGGGAGAGGGAATCTCAAGCAGACTTTACACTTAGCGAGGAGCCTGATGCGGGGCTGGATCCGATGACCCTGAGATCATGACCTGACCCCAAACCAAGAGATGGACATTTAACTGACTGGGTCAGTTAGGTGCCCCCGGTGTAATTTATTTATACATTAATTTAAGTTATAAAGAATAATTTTTAGTGTGATCGCCATTAGAATCACTTTAGGACATCTACTTATATGTAACTAATAAGATAACACATGATTGAATTAATAAAAAACATAGAACAGTACTTGACAATATTCTTGCCTGGGCAGAAGCTTATATCCAGAACAGAATAACGTCTCTCTCATTCAAACCCATCCAGGTTTCCATCATGTGTCAGAGCCCTATCCACCCTACTTTAGAATGCAACATCTAGAATATAATTAATTTCTGAAAGCAAATATTAAAGCAATCTTTACATGAATTAAAAAGAATGAGAAAGAGGGAGGGGGAAGGGAGATAGAGGGTGTTAGAGGGGGAGAGAGAGAAAGACAGAGAAGAGAGGGGAAGATAAGTGAGGAGAGGAGAGAGGTGTCAGGGTTTAAGCTGAATCTGAGAGGTCTGAGTTCAGGCAAAATCCTATGTGTGATCTTTGAGGCTTAACCATAGGCAATTACAAAGGTTTACCTGGCAGGGTCATGGGGAGAAGCTACCCTCCTCACAACAGACTCAGTACATAATCTGGAGGGAGTTGTGATCTAGGACTCATGCCTCTCTTCCACCTCAACAACCATGCTCTTAGATGTCTAAGTATTGCTAGTCCAACAGCCTCCATTTGGAGCCTCCTTATTGAGGAGCTCTTCAAAAGGCTATTTCCGGGTGTCTCAGCTGTGACCTCCATATCAGGAGTTCTTGAAGAAACTCCTCTCCTCTTTGACTCTATACTTTCCTATTCCTAGTCCTTCTCCTCTCCCTCTCCCTGGCCCCCAGGTCCATAAAACATGTTTGTTTGGGGCTCCCTGTACAGCAAGATGATGATGCTCTTTCCCCTCTGCCACATCTATACTCATACATGTCACCTGGTGCTTTTCCGTGGGGAAAAATGGAACACTGGGGAGCTGACACCTTTTTCCTGTCTCATGCCTTGCTTATACTTTCACAATAAGTGAATAAAGTCTTGACTGTTGCTTTCAGTTTGGCTCATTATATTAACTGACCACCACAAAACTTGCAGCTCGGCTTTTTCTCTCTGACAGAATCCATTTGAGCTTATTTAGAATTCAAGGAGGTGAGAAGGAATTGAAACCAAGGTTATTTGATTTGGTGGATCATTACTTTTTACTCTAAATAGTATAGCTACAAAAATTATGGAGAAACAGTCCTTGAAGTTGCCATAGGAATTCTTAGTACTGGAAGGGACTCCAAGATTTTTAGTTTAATTCTCACATTTTACAGATGAGGAGAATGAGGCATAGAACAATTTGAAGTTGAGCCACAATTGACACTTGGGGTTCTGAGCTAAAGCAAAAATTTTTTTCCACGTGACCTTTCCATTCTAAATGTCTATCTTGGTTCAAGGACCCTCAGCCTGAAGAATTGGTGGGGAAAGAAAGAAAGTGGCCTGAAGCAGGAACAGATGGTTAAGGGAAAGGAGATGCTAGAACAAACTCATTATATGATGTTTCTTGTATATGACATTTCTTGTACCTGTAGTTTCAGTTCACTTTGAGGAGCCTGAAATTTTCTTGAGCCTAGTTATTATAAGAACTCTTATAGTTACTATACAACTTGGAATCAGTGGAGAAGGGCGTGGTAGTTTTTGTCTTCTGATAATTTGTTAGACAGCACAGGAGGCTTTATTTCTTTTACATATCAGAGAACGTACTGCCACCATCACCTTGAGCTCAAGAAGTAATCTGAACGCTATACAAGACTGTTGTCTACTCCCTGTCCATAAAGCAAAAAATGTACTAAAATAAATAGTTTCCTGAATCCTGAGGCAGGAAAACAAATAAAAGAAAAATCTTCACTCATGAACTCTCTTCATTGTTCTAATTTGGGTTACTCATTCAAATTTGTCTTAAGAATTTTTAATTATTAAGAAAAACTTATATTCTATGAATATGTAAAGGCCTGTTTATTAGTTGGATTTTACTGTGCCAACACGCTGTAGCCAATTATAAAATAACAGGAATTGGTGTGAAGGTGAATCATTTTGGAAAGCAACGCTAGGGAATAGAAGTGGGAACAGACCTGGAGGAGTAGAAAGTGAAACAAGAAAGAAGGAAAAGAATGTTCTTGAAATGGACACAATGTGGACCACAACTTCTAATGTGCCTTGTGGTTTGCTCCTTAGAACTGTGTACCTAAGGGTAGCAGGAAGCTTAAGGGACCATTTGTCCACAGCCTCTCATTTCCCCAGTCAAGGGTTGTTTCATGGGGTGGCAACATCCTCACACTTTCTGATCTGTTAGTACCGGGGTGGTTTCTGTGGAGGGTGGTGGAATCAGAGAACTTTCAGGGCCAAAGGCAAGGGATGTAGATATAGTTAGGGTGGAGTGTTAACAAGTTGAATTTAGGCAAAACTCACTGCCATACCTATCACTCAAGTAAGTAGTGAGCTACAGGATAAGAGGTGAGATACAACAAAGGTCTGAAACAATATGAAAACCATTGTTTTAAACTACTGTCTGAGGGAGCTCTAGAAATTCCATGAAGGTACCTTGGGAACAGCAATGGAGCGTAGGGTGGGGGTGGAAGTTCAGCAGTACTCTCTGGCCCCAGCATGTGGTTAATCCTGACTAGGTCCTTTGATCTCTTCTATATATTGGCTTATGAGTTCTTGAAGTGTTTATGTCTATAAACAAGTTTGGAGACTATTGTCTTAAATCATTATTTTAGTTCATATATATCAAACTTTATGAAGGCTAAAGATATGAAATTCTCATATTTTAAAATTTCACACAACATTTAGTCTTGGTAGTTATCATTAATATATTTTAAAATGTCACAACGTTTTACATTATTTGTGGAAACCAGTTTATCTGCTCCTGCTGACCAAAATAATTTTATTTCAATTACTACCTAAAATGGAACACTAGAAGAAGTAACATTTTCAACTTTTATGTGCAAAAACTTCTCTAAGATATTCAAAATCCTAAAGTAAGTTTGTTAGCATTTATCACTTATGACATTTTGAAGTAGTCAGAAATCAATTATTTTTTATTTCCTTCTTACAAGTAGAGGAATTATACCTAGGTTTTATTTATGAACAGATTTACTTACTGTAGCAGTTGCCAGAAATTTTCCCCCCAAATACTGCATTTAGTATTAAAATATTAGTTCAGGAAAATACTTGCAAAGAACTCTTTATAATAATTTTTAACACCAATTGAGAGATAAGTTAAAAGTATTAATTAAGGAAGGCAAGTTCTTTGACATCTTGTTTCTATCACTGATCTGCTGGAACTAGAACAACTCTGGGAATAGTGAAATTATGTCTAAATTAACATTAATGTAAAATATAAATGTTGAATATGTGAAGTTCAAAGAACATGTTTAAAAGATTGTATTTGTGGAAACACACATCAGAAATAAAAGTTTAAAAATATGCTTGTGAATAATAACCACCAAATTTACAATAGTAATAGTGCCTGGGGAGGCAGTATAACAGGAGGAGAGAGGAAGCTTCTTATATATATATATATTATTTTTTGTAATATAATTTATAAATTACACATCATTATGTCTATATAATCATGTATTATTATGTAATACATTTGTATATATATTAAATTGTATATATTATGTATATATGTTATGTTATATTATGTATATAATTATGTATATATTATGTATATATTATATAATATATAATGTATATAAATAATGGATATTATGTATAATATATAATATATATTACTAGAAGTATATATAATTATTATAATTATATATAATTTTTAAAGGTGAAGAATCTTCTATTACTCTATATACATTTCTTTATGTTGGAAGTATTTTATAAAATATAAGATAGCTCATTCTTTCAAGAAAGAGCAGAGAGAAGGAAAAGAAACTCAGTGATAACACTATGCGAATGACAGACGCAGCTTACAATAGAGGAAATGAAAAGCAACTATTGCTTTTGGGACACTCTGAAGAAGACTGTTCTGACAGAATTAGCACCTGTATGGGAAATAACAGTTAAAGTTGAAATTGTAATAGATGATACTAGAAGCTCTCCATTGTGAAGTAAAAGGAATATAATTAAATTCTTATGTTTTCATGTAAACCGTTATGTCAAGGACAGCTTTTATTTAGTAGGATTTTTTCCCTTTTAAATCCATTGTTTAACTAGGGTATTTTATAGTTTTAAAAAAACAAAATGAGCTTTATTAGTATTTGAGCTTTCTAAATAAATAACTTTCTTTTTTATTTTATAAAAATTACTAATGATCACATTCAGGGACATATGCATTGAAATTAATTCATATGTATACATGTATTTGTAGAAGAAATATATATTGTATTTATGTATGTATTTATATATGTTGTATTTGTAAATACAACATATATAACCTTAGATAAAATATTGTTATTCCTTATTTCCCCAGCAACTTACATATGAAGTAAAAAAGCTTGTGCTTCTGTTCCAATCAGGCATGACTGATCACTTTGTAGTTTAAACCTGAATCAAATATTTATTGTATAGAACAAGTGTTTTAAAATGAGAAATACTTTTTAGTGAAAGAAAAATGATAATAAAATCTTGCATATATTTAAATGCTCTGCTCTAATAACTAGTCATATTGAGAGTTCATCTGGTTGAATTAAGAAATAATCTGAAAAATGAAGGCAATATCATTTGGCACTCTTCATTGGAAATTTATTGGGAAGGATGGTTTACACAGCTCATAAATATCTAACAGTTTCCGACCCTCTACTTTTTTAAAACAGTGTGTGCATAGGCCATGTATGTGATTATATGGACAAATCTTTTTGGAAAAAAAAAAATCTCACAAAATAAATCCATGTGGGACAATATCAGTTTTTGTATTTATGGTTAATTCTATACTTGGGTCAAGTGTTCTCAGAAAGTGAAACATTCCTGGTGGCTATAACGTTGTGTACTATTTTGGTTAATTTTTAAAAAAAAATACGTTCTTTTTCTTTTAAAGATTTGATTTTTAAGTAACCTCTACCCTTAACCTGGGGCTTGAACTCGCAACCCCCAGATTAAGAGATGTGTGCTCCACTGACTGAGCCAGTCAGGTGGCCCTAGAAAACATTTTTGACAATAATAAAGTAGCATCACATTTTAAATAATCGCTACATTTTATAATATTTTATCTCTACATTCTTTAGAATCAGTGGTAATTTTTATATTATTATCTTGCAAGTAATTTTTTCTTTAAATTTTTTCTTTAAAACCAAAAAAGTTTGCATGTGGTGAATAGTTATAACATTTTTATCATTTAACGTCTAGATTTTAAATCTTTAGATCATACGATGGTATCTCTTTTCCTCCCTTATGATCCTCATAACAGCACTGTGTAAGATTCCTACTTAAGTTATACTGTTTAATAATGTTGTTGATGAAGGCATGATGATGATGGAGTTGAGACACAGAGCAGAAAAGTATTCATCATGGCACCTGTATTACCAGTTATTTTTGTTGTTGTTTTGGTTGGTATAGTCATCTAAGACTCATAATTCATTTGATGTATTAAAATGTTCTAATATCACCTTAATCTGAGTAGAAGACTGTAACTTGACCATTAACTGCACTTGACCATTCAAAAGCATTGGTTGAATTTTAAATAATAGCAGGAAGTGAGCATTTCATCTCAATAATTTAATGGATGTAACATATAGTCATCTTTTTAACAGGGGCAATAATATCTCTGAACTATCATTTGTAGTGAAAACACCACAACCTGGAGACAGTCCAGTTAAATATTCTAAGCTAAATAAACATATTTTCTTTAATCCCCAAATGCTTTCTTCATCACTTCATTGGTCACTAAACTGTCCATTTTTCTGTTTTGCAGTCATATTCCCAGAGGTTTACCTGACTATGGAATTAAACACCCAACTTGCGATAGGTGGATGTTTGGGGTGACCTTTCAAATCACACTGCATTTTGTTCAAACTTTCAGTACAGAGAACTAAAGCATAGCATCATGTTCTCACTAAGATACAATGTCACTATCCTCCAAGTCATCAAGAGGTCAGAGGTAATGCCTTTAAAATAAACTCAATGAACAAGCAATCTCTTAAACACTGAATAACACAAATCTTCTTATTTCACAGCCAGCTGCTGCTTTATTGGCTCTCTCTTTGTAGAAAAGCATAAGCTAGAGGGGAGAAAAATAAGGAAGGAAAATACCAAAAGAAGCAATAAAAGGGAATAAAGGATTATGTTTCAGACAGCAGGATTTCTCGGTAATTTCTCTTCATCATTTATTCTCCAGGATTCCAGACATAAATTTGGGGTACTTTATTATTTCCACATTATTATTGCTAATTAAATCTACTCTGTCAATATTTTAGTTGAGTTAACTCAAATCATGATTTGCCACTCTAATAACAAGAAAATTATATTGGCTAAGATAGATACTATATTGAACTAATACAGTGTTATTGAACTAATGAACTATCTGTCCTTGAAGAAATCATTAGTATTTTCTGTGCCTCAGTTTATGCATCTGGCATAGATAAACCCTAGGTTCCCTTCTAGCCTTATCAGCTTATGATTCTATGAATTTTCTTAGGACAAATGAGAAACATATTTTCTCTTCATAAGGCAGGCCTTTAATTATGATTTTTATTGTCATAACTATAAGTGAGACTCGGTTTTTATCTTTGATATGAGCCTTTGTATTAGATTATACGCAGTAAATGTTTTAAAAAATAAATTCTTCCATTGATTTCCTTCCTACATTTTCCCTTCTGTTGTTAGCCTTCTTCTCAATAGATGGTGCTCTTTTCTCAGAGACACTACTTATCTTATTCCTCATCAAAATATTAGAGAAATTAGTTTTATTCTTTAACAATCATTAATTAAGGAAATCAGACATACAAGAAATAATCGATTATAAGCAACTCGCACCTTGATCATGAAAGCATAATAGGAAAAATGATTGTTAAATGATTAAGGAACTCCATGAAAATCTGCAGTACTTGCTGAGTAGATGAAGTAAATATTGTAACTAAGTATGAAAACGCCATGTCCACTACATACATAAAACCTCTAGTAGGAAGAAAATCCCAAATTAGAAACCATTTTGAAGTGTTAAAATATTTATCTACTTTAACAAAAATGAATATATAGCATTCCATTATTAGCATGTAGGACTTGAATATGCACACCAATACTAACACAGTCTACATTAATGTCAATTAATATTGAAAGCTTGCACACTCTTTGCCAAGTAAACATGGAGCACTAGGTATACAGAAAATGGGCCACAAACACTTTTGAAATAATTTCACTGATAAAGACACTTTTTCCTCCCAGAGCAACCACTGTAACTTACTGTATACTAGTTTATAACCCAGAATTAATGCTACTTTTGGTCACTTCTATTCGGTTCCCACTTTCAGAGCATTTGGAAAACAGTCATGCCCTGCATTTCTCCTGAATCACACTACCTATTCCCAATTCAGTTTGTGACTCCCCTAGCAGATCTGGCAGCTGCCAACTGCAAAATGGTCTAGGCAACACAAATGTCACATTTGTTACTACAAAGCAACACTATTTACTGTAGAGAGACACCAGAAAAACTTTCTCACTGAGTGTGGCCTCAGGATGGAAGGAACGGTGGGGTAAGGACAAGTGTGACAAGAAATGGGGGGGGGGGTGCTGTGGTGCAGCAAAGTACAGGGAAACCAGCAGGGATAGGAAAGTTGTCAAGGTACATGTCTGAAAAGAACTGAGAAGGAGATTGGCCCCCTCATCAGGAAACCTAACTAGAATTCCTCTTCCATTATTCACAAATTACTGTTTCCACAGCTCCTGTGGAAGGGACTGTGGGATTCTGTGCCCAAGAGCCCTCTTGGCTCAGTGTAAGTGAGCTCTAAGACAGAGCATATCTTTTTTTTTTTTTTCCTCCCAGAGCTTTACATCTTCTACCAAGGCAACTTCTCTGTTTCTGAAATTTTTGATTCTTTCTTTAACAGTGGAGGGGAAAAATAGAAAAGTGGATTTTTGCACTCACAGTAACCACTCTATTCACCGTCGCCCCCTTATTCTCCCTTCTTTACCTTCCTTCTCTCATCCTCCCGCCAAACACTGCCTGGGAGGGTCAGGTGTCCCTTTATACCCCTATTAGCTGCTGAAGTCTCCGTCGGAGCCCTGGCGCCTTCCTTACCTGACAATGACATACATGACCAGGAAGTTTCCGAAGAGACCCACCACGCACACGACGGAGTAGAGGGCCATGATGGTGATGGCCGTGATCACGGAAGGACTGCCGGTCGGAGGGCACGAGCTGTCGCTCCCGCCCAGCTCGGTGCGGTTCGGACCGCATGGGTCGGACAGGTTGCCATCTAGGTGGGAGAAGTTGACCCAGGAACCGGGGCTAGGTGCTGGGGAGCAACTTGAAGAGCGCGTATAGGGATCAGTGCAGTTGCTGGCGTTGGTATGGACGGTGCTGCTGTCCATGTTGCTGACGGCTGGCTGGGACCTAGCTATGAGGTAACCCCGAGCACCCAGACTTTTTCAGGTTCCACGCGTCTCAGCCGCTTCCTCTTGCCGCTGCCACAGTTCCTGCTTTTTCTTACAGAGACCAACCCTGGTGCAGCCAGAGAGGAGCGTCAGGTAGAAGGGGAGAGCTGGGCATCTGACATTATCCACTGCTAGTAGACCCCTTCCGCCTTAGTAGTAGAGACGCATCCTCAGCCCCACACCGCTGTGGGGAGGGGAGCGAGGGCTGTGCGGGATCCGGAGGCTGGAGGGGAGGGAGGAGAGAGAAGGGGTGGATTTTGCGCAAAGCGATCCAACGAGTTGGTCTGTCTCCCCATTCGGCACTCGTCCGTGCAAACACATCTGAGGAGGGGCAGAAAGGGGAAGGCAGTTGGAAGGAAGGGGCGGGGGAGACAGAGAGTGAGTTCTCCGCAGCACCAAAGCATAAGAAAGGGGGCTGACATCTGTCTGTTTTCCCAGCTCCGTTTTCTCTGTATAATATGAAAGGAAAGACATTGGCCTGGTGCAACCCGGACAATCCTTACACCCCAACGCTCCTCCAGCCCTCCAGTCTGCTGAAATCATTCGGGACAGGGTACACAAACTCCTTTTCTTTAGTCTTTCTTGCCTCGGTCCTGCAAGTCCACACAAAAGTAACCGTGGTTTTTACATCACTAAATGAGATTTCAACCCTTCAAACCTGTCTGAAACAAAAGTGGTCCTTTCTCTGAAAAAGAAGTGAGAAACAAACTTTTGTGTAGGAAACCTATTCCTTTCACTCCATATTCCCCTAATTTCTCTTGAAGTAAAAGTTCTAGTTACATCTGATTTCTATGCTGGTGGGGACGAGGCACAAGAACTTGTTACAGCGATCAGGGGGCTGTGGCATCCAGGAAAGCCAAAGACCTACAATGGTGATCCTGCACATCTTAAATCTCAAAGATCCGTTTAGAATTATTTATTATCCCTTTCGCTGCCAGACTTCCTACAGGGACATGTGCTTCTCAGGAGAAAGTTGTCAAAATCAAACGTTTGCATTATTTCAGTCTGTTTCCTAGTGTAGAGATTCCAGGGGGAATTTCATAAACATCGGAACTGGAGTGGCCCACACAAGGTTGAGGAATATTGATACATTTTAAAATTTGATATCTAACTTCCAAGACCCCAAATACTTCTATTTTAGAGATAAATTTGTATATCAACTGGGGGTAAGATGTTTTTGTTGTTGTTTATTTGTTTGTTTTTTGGCAAATTAACACTAGTTCTGAAGTAAATCTCGTAACTGCATGTGTGTATTTGTGTATGAATATATCTTTTAAAAATAAGCGTTGGTATCAGGTATCCTCAATTGGTTGTAGAAAGCAACACTCTTGGGGAACAGGGAAAGGAGTGGGTTAGGGAGCTTGCAAAAAACATTTAATTCCAGTATTATTTTTACCATTATCTTGAAAACAGATAACTCACAGGTAAACTCCATTAATCATAATTGCCAATGTTCAGTATTATTTTTATCCTTTTACACCAAAGGGTATAATTTCAGCAATAAAAGTTCATAGAGATCTCCTAAGGACTAGTAAAAGTACCTTGCCATGTATTCTCATGTGAACTAGTTTATCAGTTCACACATATTGAGCTGAAATCTGCCTGGCATTAGTCTCTTCAGGACACATAGAACCAGTTTAAGCTTACTTCGTTTGAAAGACAAACACAATGTAATAAGCCCTGGCCTTGGGCTCAAATCATTTTGTGAATTTTGGTTTTATAACTTTCTAGCTGTGTGAGTTTGAATATGTTACTTTATCTCACTGAGTGACAGTTTTCTTATCAGTAAAAAAAAGGTTAATAATACCTCATAGGTCTGTTAGCAGGATTAAATGAAATATACAATATTAGTTATTTAATAAATGATAGCTTATTATTACTCTATTTCATATATTTGAAAATAACTAAGTAGCATCTTCTTAAATATTAGCTTCTTTTGGCTGTTCTTATAAAAGGTAGTTTTGGTTTTTTTCAGTAGCTTTTCCTTTTTTCTATTCACCTTACAGTTTGTACGTCTAGTCTATTCTATTTTTTTTTTTTTTTTGGTATGTCTGTTCTTAAGGTACAGCTCCAAAGCTAGAAACAGCACCCTAAGTTTGGCTTGAGCAATAAAAACAGCAAGATTATAAACTTTTCTTTCTACCAATATAGGTATTGGAAGGTCCCATTAACATTTTTTTTTTTGAAGTCACATTGCTTTCTTGACACTCCTGAGGTTTAGTATTGACAACATTCTCTAAACATGATCCAAATGAGTTCAATAAATATTAATTAAAGATCTGCTTTGGTCAGGTGTTGGAGTTTTAAAAGATAGATACAATTGTTTTTGAACACAGGAACTGACTTCTTACACCTTGTAAGTTATGTTTTTGTTCTTCTATACATTTATAGTTGTTTAGAGAGTTCTGAATACAACAAATATTTTTAATTTTTAAATTACATCTTGTTAGATCTAGTTCATGATTCACATCTAACAAAATCTTTTGGAATTGTGATTCTGTCATCTTTTGTATGCTTGCTTCTGACTTTATATATTTTATTTACCCTCCCAGCTTTATATACTGTAAAATATGATTCCTGAGGGCAGGCCTGTTCATTACGTAATATTTAATACATAGTAGACTCTTTCCTTCTCTATGTATTAAATATATAGTATATGTACATATATAATATGTTAATTTAATTGAAATTTAATTAGCATATGTTTCATAAATGTTATGGACTGCATGCTTGTGTCCCTCCAAAATTCAGATGTTAAAATCCTAACACCCAGTGTGGTGGTATTAGGAGACAGGGTCTTTGAGAAGCAATTCGGTCATGAGAGTGGAGGCTTCGGAAATGGTACTATTGCCTTTATAAGAGAAACTCTGGAAAATTCTCTAGCTCTCTTTTCACCATGTGAAGGTACAACCCAAAAGAGCAGTTTGGCCATCTGCAACCTGGAAGAACACCCTTATCAGAACCTGACCATGCTGGCACCCTTAATTTCGAATTCCAGCTTCCAGAACTGTGAGAAATAAATTTCTCTTGCTTTTTAACCACTCAGTTTATGGTATTTTTGTTATAGCAGCCCAAACAGAGTAAGACAATAATATCTTTTAAAATAATCTGGCACTGGAGGAGATAATGCTAAGTGAAATAAGTCAAACAGAGAAAGACAATTATCATATGGTTTCACTCATCTATGGAACATAAGAAGTAGGAAGATCGGTAGGGGAAGAAAGGAATTAAGAAAGGGGGTAATCAGAAAGGGGAATGAAGCATGAGAGACTATGGACTCTGAGAAACAAACTGAGGGCTTCAGAGGGGAAGGGGGGTGGGGGAATGGGAGAGGCTGGTGATGGGTAGTAAGGAGGGCACGTATTGCATGGTGCACTGGGTGTTATACGCAACTAATGAATCATGGAACTTTACATCGAAAACCAGGGATGTACTGTATGGTGACTATCATAATATAAAAAAATAAAATAAAATAATCTGGGTAATTTTTAAACAGTACAACTTGAAAACGAAACACTTTTATGAGTATAATAACATTTGTCCTTTTAGATTCAGGATATTCTGTCAACTAGCCAGAACTTAAATGAACAGACATATGGACTGGCCATGGGACTTTTCTCTTAGAATTACTGTCACAGAGTACAAATTCCCATTGTCTTTCTCTAGAAACATCATTTGTTTTTCATTCTATTTTGTAAATGTATAATTATTCTATGGAGTAGGTTTTTGAACTCTGGGATTCAACTACATATTTTTAACTGAAATTTGATATTTTCCTTTTCTATTATTCTTTCACAAGTTTCATTAAGGAAATTATTATGTCTATTTTGAATGCAGGATTACCTGGACATCAATGCAAGTCTTTCCTTAAATTATTTTAACATCTATATCTCAGTATCTCCTATCTATTCAATATAAAATTTGAGAAAATGCAGGACAAACTTAATTTCTCTTTCGAATATTGTAGGACAGCCTTGAGAAACACAGGAAAAAGCTGTTATAGCAATAAAAAATTGCTATCACTTAATATATAGTACAAAATTTCAGGTTCCATTATATCTTAGTTGCCCTATTGGTTGGTCTCCTTTTTCTCCTAATTGTATGTTTCTACCAGAGGGGTCTTAAGTCTGCTGTGAAATCTCAGGTCTCCTGTAAAAGGAGGTGAAATGTAAATATGTAAGTGAATTTATTACATGCCTAATTATTTTATATGACATGAATTCTAACCATATAATCTTTAATTTCCTTAAGCCTTGGTGTGTTATCTGTATAATAGGAATGTTTGCTTTTTTGTTAGTATTTCTTGTTTAGATTAGGTTTTTTTATTTGAAGAAAGAAAAACTTATCTATCAGTCAAGATTTAACATTGATATCAAACCCCTGTCATAAAACATTTTTCATACAAATATTTGCTTCAAAGCAATGCGTTTAGTAATAGAATGGATTCTAGACAAGGCTAAAAGCTATATGTTTCAAAATATGTTAGCTTTAGTTATTCATATAATTGCCATTATCCCACACATATTTTAATAGCTTAGTCCTGATTTTCTGGAGACTGTTAACGGAACCCAAGATTAACAGCTATTAATGAAGAATACAGACACAAATACAATGCATAAAACTATTACAGTGGATTGAAGTTCAAGAAAAAAGTCAATATCTAAGGTTTCATTAGAAGAGCACTTTATGTGTTTATTGACTGATATTTTCTATGCTACCTGACATCTAAATGTGTGTAACTAAAGAGAATTTAAATGCATTATGATGCAATATTATCCTTGATCTCTGTATTGTTGCATAAACATTCAGTAAAATGGAACAGGTTTGTGTATTTATATGGTAAAAATAAAACAAAAAAGAAAAAAGAATTTCACAACTACCTCAACTTGATAAACCTAAGAGAGAGATGTCTGGGATAGCGTGGACAAAAATCCCAGAGTTTATTTATTTAAAACATTGAAAAGTTATTTATTTATTGAATTGTAATTGACATGCACTGTTATATTAGTTTTAGGTGCACCACATAGTGACCCGCATTTTGAGGGGGCTGGATAATTCTTTATTGGGGTTGTGGGGGGTGCTTTCCTGCAAACTTTTTTTATTTTTATTTTTATTTTTTTTTCATATTTGTCAAAGATTTATTGGAATTCCAAAAGTATGAAACAAAAAAATGATGAGTTGGACTTTGTCAAAATTAAAAGCTGCTCCTCTTCAAAAATCATGTAAAGAAAATGAAAAATGAAAAGATAAGGCACAGCCTGGGAGAAAATTTTTTCTGATAAAGGATTTTGTTCCAGCAAATATAAAGAACTCTTAAAACTCATTGAAAAAACAAACAACCCACCCAATTTTTATAAGTGGGCAAAAGATTTAAACACCAAAGACGTGGATGACAGAGAACCACATGAAAAGATGCTCAACATGATTAGCTATTAGGAGAATGAAAACCGGGTACAAAAGGTTACATACAACATGGTCCATTTATATAACGTTCTGGAAGAGGTGATGGGAGCTGTCGTTGGATTAGCGGCTGCCAGGGGATGGGTTCATGGGGGAAGATTTACTGCAAAGGGGTAAGAGGAACCTTTTTGGAAGGATGGAAATGTTATATATCTTGATTGTGGTGGTGGCTATGTGACTCTGTACATTAATCAAAATTCATAAAAAGGGTGATTTTATTGTATGTAAACCAAACTGCCTTTAAAGAAAAAGTTAAAGCCACCTGCAAACTTTTTTTTAAATTGAAATATAGTTGACACGCAATGCTGCAGTAGTTTGAGGTGTGCAACATAGTGATTCAACAACTCTGTATCTGTGCTCACAAGTGTAGCTACCACCTGTCACCACACAACACTATTACAGTACTATTGACTATAAACCTTATGTTGTACCTTTCATCCCCATGACTCATTTACTTTATAGCTGGAAGCCTGTACCTCCTACTCCCTTACACCAATTTTGCCTATCCCCCCTCCTCCCTCTGGCAACCAGCAGTTTGTTTGTTCATTTGTTTTGTTTCTCAGATTCCTCATATAAGTGAAATCATGCAGTATTTGTCTATCTCCAACTTTTTTCATGTAGCATAAGACCCTCTAGGTCCACTCACATTGTTACTAATGACAAGGTTTCATTCTTTTTACTGGGTAATGTTCCGTTATGTGAAAGTATTTACCCTTCACCTTTTGGATTTTTATATCTTGTTGTATGTGGCTTGAAGATTAGCAAGATGAATTATAGGAAATATTACAGTGTATTTAATAGCACAAAACTGACCTCAAAGGGCCTGATTCCTTTTAAGGACCTGAAGATGTTATCTATGAGTCCAACTCTGTTAACTCTTTTGAATAATTCATAAAAGCAGCTAGTTGAAGTGAGTCATAGACCTAAATATTTTTCTTAAAATCTGGATCTTCATTTCTGTTTGAGTCTTTCTCTTCGATTTCCAGTTACGGAGGACTGCCATTACTCTATTAATATAGTCTTTTATCACTTTATAGTTAGACAAGATGTTGTCAGATTTTTTGGTCTCAAGACTCTATGCATTTAAAAATTATTGATGATTCAGAGAAACTTTGGTTTATGTAGGTTATTCTTTATCACAATTTATAACATTAAAAATTCAGACAAAAAATTTCAAAGTATTTACCAATTCATTCAAAATAACAACAGTAAACTTATTATAGTAAACATTTTTTTTAGCAGAAAAAAATCACTATATTTTCCAAAGTAAGTAAATATTTAGTGAGAAGAGTGACGTTGTTTTACATTATGGGTTTATTTTTAATGTCTGGTTTAGAAAAAGACATTTGGATTCTCGTATCTGTGTCTTCATGCAATCAGTTGCAATATGTTGTTTGGTTGAAGGATATGAAGAAAATAAAGCCTTACACAAATATGTGGTTAGAAAGGGGAATGGTATTTCTGTGGCCTTTCCTGATATTGTGGTTATTTTTCTTTGATACTAAACCCAAACTTAACAAGTGCTGGTTACTTAAAGATTAGTTGGAATGTGGAAATTGAAATAGTGATTTTTTCTTGTGTGTTCTGTTACATTAAAATCCACTGGTTTATCTTCCATTTTGAATGAATCTGCTGTACAGATTCACATAACTGGATCATTTGGAAAATGTTGGTTTACTGGATTATGTCAATTTTCCAAATGCTGTAACAGTTCACTATATAATATAAAAAAAATCACGTTTGTTAATGTCACCACTGGTATTATAGGAAATTTCTTCAGATGTTGGGATGTTGTCAAGCTGCAATAGAAGACAAATTTTTCTAATTTCCAATTTTACTTGAAAGACTGGATTTTATCATTGGTAAGAAATATCTTCAGTTTTCCTTGAAATGACAGGCTCATTTCCTTCATTTTTAGGAAAGTATTTGCCAAACATTCAACTCTGAATACATGCAGTTTATCTTTCAGTCATATTTTAAGTCTAATAGTGGTCCATGGAAAAGTTCAGTTCCCCCCCCAACACAGAAATGCTTCTCCTGGAGATGGCCATCCTACCGTGGTAAGCAACAGAAGCCCTTTATGTGCACTTCCCGTTTCATCATTCAGAACATCAAAAAGACATGTACTCAGGGTCAAGATTTAATAAAATTAATTATTTTTACAGATCTGTCAATGACATTTTAAAAGTGAAACTTTTTTTTTTCTTTTCTGTGAATGTGTGTTTCTGAAAAATACCGTGACACAGTTTTGTGTCACTGCCTTGATTCCTACTAAGGTGCTAGCAGTTTCAACCCATCATTTCTTTGGTATTATTGATGCAAATTTCAACACAGTGAAAAAGCTGTATAACTTTCTAGGGTTATTATGGAAACAGTTTTGACCTCATGGATCCCTTGAAGGAGTCTTAGAGACCCCCAGGAATCCCTAGACCACACGTTCAGAACCACTGGTTTAGACTTTTATAAATATTTCCTGTTTCCTGCTTTTGTTTCCTATCAATCTACTGGACATATGTGTCAGTGCCATATAAATCTTATTAAAATCATTCCTGGAGCAAATCATTCCTTTGTACCATAGCCTTTAATGATTCACCAAAACCAACTTAATTAACCTGTATTCTTATCTATACACTACTCTCTATTTCCTCTTTCTTAATTCATTTCCCCCTTTTCCCCCTCCTTGAAATTCCATGCTCCACAGATCACATAGAAAGTGATGGTGGCAGCTTTTTCCTAGAGTGTTAATTTTGCATTCAAACCATTTCACACCTGCCTTTGTACAAAAGGCTCTTTTACTTTGTGTTAATAAAATCAAGCCATTCCATTCTCATTAAAATGGCACTTTATTCATCTTTGTATCTCTAACCCAAGCCCTGCCCTTAATATTTCCTCTCTTTTCTCACAACCTCATTTACTCCTCCTCACTTAAAAATCTGGCCTTCATTTCCAAGGACATTAGGGACTTTCATAATGCTAACCTCCTGGCATTTTCAGTCTTACAGGATTTCTCTTCCTGATCCTCTTTAGTGTCTCTCCTCAACTCTATTTCTTGATTATCCTATCACTCTGATCATACCTTTTCATTTATTTATTTTATTTTTTAATTTATTTTAAATTCAATTAGCCAACACATAGTACAGCACTAGTTTCAGATGTGGTGTTCAACAATTCATTAGTTGCATACAGCACCCATTGCTCATCACATCACATCCTTTTCATTTATTTTAATTGTTCCTTCCTCCTTTACTTGCTCCTTAAATATTGATGTTTTTCAGCATTCCCTCTACTAACCTTCTCAACATGCTTTTCCAAAGTAATATCAAATCACTCTTGATTTTAACCTATATGCTGATGGACCGAATCAATTTATATCTCCAGCTCTGATCTTTATCTAAATTCAGATTCTAATGCTTGGTAGACGTTTCCACTTGAACAACTCATGGGTACCGGAAATGCCATATGCCCAAAGTATTTTCACCATCCAATCCAAACATACTTCTCTTGATGGTGTCACCATCCCCTGAGTCTCCCAATTCAGAAACCTGGCAGCCATCCTAGCATTTCTAGATGGGCAGCATGTGGTGGTTAGGAGTGTGAACCCTGGTGCCCCATTCATTGGTAAAATCCCATTTTAACTGCAAACAAGCCATGCGACTATGATCAGCATACTTAATCTACTAATAGCCAGTGTTTTCATCTGCAAAATTGAGTTCCCATTATGGCTTTTATGGGTATTGTTTCAGTTGTTGTTAATAAGAGCACTTACAAGAGTCTTTGCACATGTAAACATGATATAAATATTTGTTAAATAAACACATAGACTGCTCCCACTCTCTTTTTATCCCCTTATTCAGTTACTGTGATTGCTGATTCTACCTGTTAAATTTCCTCTCATTATTGTTATCAGTCTTCTAATTCAGGCTTTTATTACTTCTATAGAGTTAAATAGTAAATTCTTAACTGTTCTCTCTTTCTCTCTATGCATTCACCTTACACAGCGTTGCCAAAAGGAGATGTTAAAAGTGGAAACCTGACTATGCTTCTACTGATCTTTTTTGTTGGCTTCCCATTGTTGATAAGATAAAGTTGAATTTCCTATTATATACAGTCCATCAGGATAAGCCCTTTTAGTTTAATCTCTGGGGTACTCACAGTTTGCAATTTGCTCCCTGTGAATACTGAACAACTTATAGTTCCTTGTACTTCCCATACTCTTTCTTGTCTCTGTATTTTCATCATTGTCTTCTCTGGAACACAGGAAGTGTTTAATAAGTATTTGTTGACTGACTGTAAGGCACTGTTTTGACCCCATTTGACCATGTAGACTGGCACATTGATGGAATACTGCAAATCTTCAGTAAACATCCTGTAACAACTGATTGGCAGGAAAGTAGTGAAGACCCAATGGTTAGACGCATTCTAGACATATGGAGCAGAGTGTCTCAGAACTTAATGCATTTGTGCCCAACTGATTGGTCAATTCCCCCTTAAGGACCTTTAGTAACACAAAGTAAAATTGTCTAAATGCAATATTTTTATATTAACATTAAGGCACAGTGTTTTTGACATAGGATTTAAAGAGATATAAACTGTTGGGGGCGCCTGGGTGGCACAGCGGTTAAGCGTCTGTCTTCAGCTCAGGGCGTGATCCTGGAGTTATGGGATCGAGCCCCACATCAGGCTCTTCTGCTATGAGCCTGCTTCTTCCTCTCCCACTCCCCCTGCTTGTGTTCCCTCTCTCGCTGGCTGTCTCTATCTCTGTCGAATAAATAAATAAAATCTTTAAAAAAAAAAAAAACTGTCACAGAGCTTTTGATGGGATTAAACTACCATAGGTTTTTCTTTAATTTCTTTTTTCTTATTGTTTTTAATATAAAGTTAAGACAAACTTCTATGATAACTCCACCATTAAGTAACACTTGGATTCTTTGTGGTTGTGATTTCTGACCATTACCTTGGATTACATATTCTAGCCTTCACCCGCGTCCATTTACAGGTTCAGAGAGATGTTAATATAATTTTTCCTTATTTTTTTTGTCTTTTATGTGATGCCTTTTCTACAGGGACAATGAAAGCAATGCATATATTTTTAAAGTTGTTTTTAATTCTGGATGTTTCTGATCTTCATATAATTTTCCTCCCTTTCCGTGAATAGATTGCACAAAATTTGAGATAAGACAATGTCTATCACCCAAACATCTTGTCCAATCTCCCTGTACATCCCAAGTCCTACAAGGAAAATATCCCAGAATTTTCTTTACTAAAAACAAATTTGTGAGGGGAAAGCTGAGTACATATCTCTGATTAATACTATTTTCCTTTTATTTTTAGCTTATAATTTTACTTTTCACTGCACTTCTCTTGAAAGATTCCAGGCAGACAGTAAGATTTTTGATTCAGGCAAACTCACACTTCTAAGCTCATACTTGATAACACACTCTTATTAAAATTTTTAATTCTTAAAGGAACCAGGCATAGTCCTATTTTGAATTTTTATAATTTTTTTCAGCATAAATGAAAATTTCTAAAATCCTAATATCCCCATAGTACCTGCCAACTTATTTCCTTAAACAAGTTTAAAGAACCTCAAGAGCAAAAACCAGGATTTACACTCCCTTGTATACATGGTAATATACCTTCTTAAGTGTAAATACATACCTGGATAGCATGAGGAAACTCTGAGAAGGGTACGATATGTCAGGTATACTCTGAATGTTTAAAGGAACATTTCTGAATATAAATATAAATGGGAATTTGTCTCTTCAAACTTTCCCTGATAGGAGCCTTCAGAATTATCAATGATAGTCCATCTCGTTTGGATAGAAAATCTCACCTGGAACTGTGCTTCTTTATAATTATTAATGTGTCCTTTGGAATAGCTGCAAATGTTAGAGTCTTCTTTCTTTGAGGTTAAGATTGATTTTCTAACATAATAAAAATGTCATTTAGAGCCAAGTTCACGTGTTCTGATTTTATCATTTTATTTTGGGATTAAAACAAGATAAGAGAGTCAGCCTTAGAGTATGGAGATGGATTTTTAAAACATTTGGTTTATACATTTTTTTGAAGGCAACTTCAAGATTAGTTCTTGAAACAGGAAGCTTTTCTAGAAGTATAATCTTATAAAATGACCATATGAAAAAGTACTCTCACTTATGTTCTAGAGTGCTTAGTTTTTTTTTTTAAAACATTTAATTTTCTGTCATGTTGAATGTATACTACCTTAGAAAGTGTTAGTCTTATGTATATTAAATATTTTAAGGAAAGATCAAAGCATAAAGGGGGAATTTTTTAATGTATGAAACTGTATTTGAGCTCAGTGAAGGCCCATGGAAGGGAAGACCTGTACAAAGAAGAGGGGAGCCTATAAGCTGGACAAAATGAGATGGTCACATTGTTAGAAAAGTGGCAATAGAATGAAAAAAAAAAGTTTGTAGGGGAGAAATTCTGTGTTCAGAAAGAGGAAAGAGGTATTAATGGGGTGGGAGTAGAGTGCTTGGGAAAACAGCTTAATGATGGATCCAAGGAGGGGAGATCTTGCACCCAAATAGAAAATGGTTTCTTTTTCCAAGGATGTACAAAACACAAAAAGAAAGATTATCATAGATCTGAGCATAGTAGTATTTTCAGGACTTGAGTACTCATTCCTGGGCCTGAAGTGTGGGTGAGAGAATGACACTGTACCTCAAAGAGAAATCTAATGCTTTCTCCTGGGGCAATAAGTGACCTTAGTCTACTTTTATTATTTCCCAGAACTATAATAGGTTTTGGACTCCCATATTTTTGATGAGCACAAGAAGAAGAGATGAGAAAGGGAATTGCTGGGGGAAAATGGAAAATGAGAAAGAACTTTGAACCCAGAGATGTGTTCTTTATGAAAAAATCTTTTCCATGTTTACATGTGGGTGCTAGCAGGCAAATGTTAAGCAAAAGTCAGAAGACCCTATTGAATCTTTGTGTGGTTTCCTTGGGCAGTGCCATGAACAGCTAAATCATTCCACACCATTCAGTACCTTTCACATGGGGTGAGATCGTAAATATGAACTGCTTCATTGATTGAGCAGTTGACTTATTTGGCTAAATGGGTAGATGGCAAAGGACACAGCATGGCAATTTCATTTAAATTGTCTGATTTGATTCTCAAAACAACCTGGAAGTGGTAGCTTGAGTAGAAATCATTTCATTTTACTAACTCAGAAACTGAAGCTCAAATTATTTCAACAACTTAACAATGATCACCTGTATGGAAAATAGTAGAACAGAGACTTGAGGAAGTTAGATGTTAGAGGGCAAATTTCTTCAGTCTTCTTTCTTAATCCCTTCTCACAGCATATGAGTATGAATAAGACATTTCCTGGGAGCCTACTATATGCCAGGCACAGTGGTAGATGCTTTACCTGGAATAACCTTATGAGATAGGTACTATCATGAAGCTTTCTACACAAGTGAGTAAAGCAGGCTCTGTGAGAAGGTGAAGTGAAGACTTCAGAGGCTCTTCTCTTTATGCACTACATTCTGCTGTTGATCTCATGTACCCCAATGTCATTAAAACCTAGAGATTATGCTGTCCATCATAAACACCTGGGTTTATACACATGCTCAAACACACTACAACCATATCAAATCTTGTGTAGATTTTTGGCTATAACATTTGCACATTCATTTATTTATAAATATTTATTGTTAACTTGTATATGCCAGGCACTGGAACCAGATACTAGGATAAAAGAATGAACAAGTCCCTGCGTTAATGGAGCTTACATTCTAGAGGGAGGAAGTGTAGAAGGGTGGGGGGCAGTTGGAGAGGGAGAGGGAGAGAACAAATTAGTCTATGACTAATTTATGATTAGTCAGATAATAATAAGTGCTAAGAAAAAAACAAGTCAACGTTGTGATAAAACCATATTGGTAGTCTAATGAGGAACCAAATTAGAGGTATATTAGGATATGTGCCTTTGATTATATAAATGAGATCATAGCCATTAAGACAATAAAGCTCAACCATATTTTTATTTCCTTGTACATTTATTAACAATTAAGGTTTTAATTAATTAATTAATTTTAAGAGACTGGGGTTAGGGGGAGAAGCAGAAAGAGAATCCCAAGCAGGCTCCACGCCCAGCTCAGAGCCCGAGGCAGGGCTCGGTCTCACAACCCCGAGATTGACCTGAGCAAAAAATGGGCTCATTAGGTGTACTATATTGCATACCTGAAACTATTACAACACTGCATGTTAGCTGCAGCAGAATTAAAACAAAGTCTTATAAAAAGTAAAAAAAAAAAATAATTGAGGTGGTTAATCTTTTTCTTCTTTATTTTAGGAGTAGTTTATATATTAGGAATATTAACATTTCAGTTAGTATTTTTTCCCAGTATTTCATTTGTCTTTTGCCATGCAAAAAGTATCTTTTTATTTTATGTATTCAAATTTATTCACGTTTCCCTATGTTCTGGAATTTGAGCAGTAGGTAGGCAAAGTTTCCCTGATTATAGTGGAATTTAACCATGCTGATTTCTAGAACTGTTTTATTTTTTATGTCTACTTTTTGATATTTTTGGAATTTATTGTCATTTATGATGTAATGAATGGATTTAATTTTTATCTTTTTTATATGACTATCCAGTTATCATAATTTCATTTACTAAACAGTTCGTGTTTCCCCTCAGACTTGAGATGCCACTTCCTTATTGTATTCTGTATTTTATGTGTGTATATGTAAATGAGTTTATTCTGAATGTTTTATTCCATTCCATTAGTCTCTCTGTTTTTTTAATGCAACAGTTTCCACACTGTTATGAAGCTTTACAGTGTATTTTAATAACTGGGAGGACTAGCCACTTCCCCCCTTCTGTTTCAATATTTTTGCTTGTTTGTTTTCTCAAATGAAATTTATAGTTAACTTGTCCAGTTCTGGAAAAGAAAAAAAGCCTGATATTTTTTTTTTAAAGATTTTATTTATTTATTCAACAGAGATAGAGACAGCCAGTGAGAGAGGGAACACAAGCAGGGGGAGTGGGAGAGGAAGAAGCAGGCTCCCAGCAGAGGAGCCTGATGTGGGGCTCGATCCCGTAACGCCGGGATCACGCCCTGAGCCGAAGGCAGACGCTTAACCGCTGTGCCACCCAGGCGCCCCAAGCCTGATATTTTTCAAGTGGTATTGTATGAAATTTCTGAATTACCTGAGGGAAAATTTATCTGTTTATAATGTTGATTCTTCTTAAGTACATGGTCTATTTTCTGATTTGTTTACTTTTACTTTTGTGTCATATAAGAGTGTTTTAAAGTCTTCATCATAGAGGTGCAGATATTTCCTGTTTAAATTTGGCCTAGGTATCATATTATTTTCATCATTTTTAGCTGCTGCATGTGTTTTTTCCCATTATATCTTCTATTTGGTTACACACACACACACACACACACACACACACATATATTGCTTTCTGTATATTAACTTTTTATACCTGCTACTTTATTATTTATGGTAAATTTTTTATTTTAGGGGATTTCACTTCATTTTTGCATGGGGTTGGATATTTTAAATAACAACCATTGGGAAATTGCTTCAGTTTAAAATTCAAAGCCCCAGAAACCTTTTCAGAAATACATATAATACATGAAGTAAAGAATATCTGCACTCAATGAGCCTCTAGGTAATAGATCCAAGACCATAGCCCATATTGAAGTCTAAAGTCTCTGCTTAGTTGGGCTATATTCTAAACTCAGCATAAACAAGTTGCAAATCACCTTACTTTGAATAGCCATTAGATTTCCCTTTAAGGTATTATATACAGCAGTCCCTCCTTATTTGCAGTGTCTTTTACTGGTTTCAGTCACCTATGGTCAACCAAGGTCTGGAAGCAGATGATTCTCCTTCTGAGATATTGTCAGAAGGTCAGTAGTAACCTAATGCTACCTCACAACACCCATGTCATCTCCTTCACTTTATCTCATCATATGGGCATATTATCCTCTCCTATCATCGCAAGAAGAAGAAGGGTGAGTACAGTACAGTAAGATATTTTGAGAGAGAGATCACATTCACATCACTTTTATTATAGCATATTAATATAATTGTTCTATTTTATTATTAGTTGTTGTTAATCTTGTACTGTGCCTAATTTATAAAATAAACTTTATCATAGGTATGTATGTATAGGAAAAATATAGTATATATAAGATTCGGTACTATCTGTGGTTTCAAGCATCCCCTGGGGATCTTAGAACATAACACTGTGGGTAATGTGGGACTACTGTATATAGTTTTGTCTATATGAATCCATATGTAGAATTTACCCATTCCTCTTATTGTCTGTATGTCTATGGCTCTCAATTTTTCAATTTTCACGGCAATTTTTAGCCTGCCCAGCATTCTGTCATTTGTAGTTCCCTCAAATATAGTTTGTTTCACCTCATCTCATAATCTTCAAATGGCTTTTCCTCTTACTTAGAAAAAAATAAACATACTTTCAAGGCTCACAAGGCCCTATAAGATCTGTGTCTCTATTTGCCTCCTTTCACCACCTATGTAGCCTCATCTTTTACCTCTGTCCCCTCATTTCCTCCATATTGCCTCATAGTCTTTGCACTTATTTCTCCTGCACATCCAAGTGGCTCACCCCTTTGTCTCTTTAAGGTGTCTAATCAATTGTATCAAATAGATCAACAACCCCTTTCCTGATCACTCTTTTTAAGTAGCCTATACAGTGTGGTTGATGTAACATTGGCTCCATTTTTTACCCCTCCCTGTGTCTATAGCTCTTACTATTAACTCTCCAGTTTTTTCTCCCAGTGGGTGTGGTGACATACACAGTTCTTTGAGCCTAGGTTCAGCAATATGACTTTCTGTGGCCAGTAGAATGAATTAGAAGTGACAGTGTGCCAGTTTTAAGTCTAAGTCTCAGGAAGCCTTGGCTCTTTCCATATGTTCTCGCACACCTCTTACAGCATCCTGAGAACCTGCTCAGTCTAGCCTGCTGGAGGTTGAGATACATCAATTAGAGCTGAATTTCCCCAATCACCTTGGTCAAGGTTGACCTTGACCATCCTAGAGTCAGCCAACCGCAGCTGACACATGTGCAATAAACACTAACTGCTGAATGGCACAATTTTGTAGTAATAGTTAACTAATAGACACATCATTGCTACTTTATTCTACTTCATAGCATTGACCTTTCTTTAGCACTTATCACTTATCCAACCAATTACAGTGGACCTTTGAACAATGACAGGGTTAAGAGTGTTGACACCCAAACATTTGAAAATCTACACATAGCTTTGGTTCCACCAAAACTTAACTACCAACAGCCTACTCTTTGGTTGGAACTCTTGATAAATAAACAGTTGATTAACACATATTTTGTATGCTGTATGTATTATACATTGTTACAGTAAAGTATTATATTCTTACAGTAAAGTAAACCAGAGAAAAGAAAATGGTATTAAGAAAATCTCAAGGAAGAGAAAATACATTTACAATTCTGTACTGTATTTATTGAAAAAATCTGCGTATAAGTGGATGCATACAGTTCAAACCCATGTTTTCAAGGATCAACTGAATATATGTTACTTTTGTGTTTACCGTTTTCTACCATTCAATACTACTTCCATGAAGATAGGGAATTTTTCTGGAGTAGATTCTCCATAAACATTTGTTAGATGAGCAAGTTCACAAATTATTTCCATAAGTTTTGCTAACATACATTGATTATTTCAGGCACTTGAATGACATCGCTAATAGAGTTTCCTAAGCTAATTATATTCCTTAACACACTTATACTGGTGATTTAAATTAAATGCATATGGCTGCCTTTAATTCTTCTTAGAATTTTATACATTATTCTTTGAAAATGTCCTGACTGCAACTGATTGGTACTCAACACAAAACCATTTTCATTGTTCTTATTTTCTCTGGATTATTGGCTGATTTAAAAGGCGGGAATCAAAATAAGGCTCCAGGTTAACACCCACTTGAAATTCTCCCCTCTTTTGCAAGTCTAACTGATTAAGGATAGTGAGCAATAAATATTACTAAGCAAATTCCCTCATATTTCATTTATTTTTGGAAAATATTTCATTGAAACTTTTTAATTTTTGAACATTGTTGAGAATTAATGTTTTTTTTTTTTTAAAGATTTTATTATTTATTCGACAGAGATAGAGACAGCCAGCGAGAGAGGGAACACAAGCCGGGGGAGTGGGAGAAGAAGAAGCAGGCTCATAGCAGAGGAGCCTGACGTGGGGCTCGATCCCACAACACCGGGATCACGCCCTGAGCTGAAGGCAGACGCTTAACCGCTGTGCCACCCAGGCGCCCCGAGAATTAATGTTTTAAGTTAGAGAAAATGTTGTTAATTGATTGAAATGTAATTGAAAACATAGAGCAATCTTGACCCAAATTCTGCTTTTAATGTCCAACTCTAGTCTAGGCTCTCAGGTGATAGAACGTGGCATTATTTGCCACTTCAACCCTTTGGCAGTATGATACCCAGGAAGGACTTGGGAAATCAGATGTCATCATAAATGCCACTGTTGGGCCAATAGTGGGGACTTCACAAATTAGTATTTTCAGCTTAAGTTTACAGAGCTCCTCTTAGAGGAAGAAAAGAGATGTAGCCATTGATAATCTAGACCAAAGGCTGTTGATTTACCTACTGCTTCTCTCTGAGTAGTACAATTCAATAATAACATGTTATGGAAAGTTTCCATCATGACAGCAATTAGAAGACAAATGTTTATTTCTGTTGAGTTTTACTTGCGAATATTTCAGAAATTCATCAAATATTCAAAGCCACCTTTATAAAAATTTTGTCTTGTTATATTTTTATTATTTAGCCTATATTGTCATTTGTTGAAACAATGATTATAGATACCAGTTTCGTTGGTATTATTGAATTGATCCCATCACATAAGTGCTAAAGATATAATTATTTCTCTCTTTCAGCTGAGTCCTTAAAACAGAGACCTAAAGGCACAAGGAAAAGAATTCAAGGTGATATTTAAGTTTTTACAACTGGAAGTGGAAATGCGACAAATTATTTTGTGGATAAAGTATTGCTTAAGTTACTTGGAAGGTCGTCTCATCTTGGCTCCCAAAGCGTCACTCTTTTTGGTTCGGAGTGGACTTTTTCCCTCATATTTGAATTTAAATACCACTTCTCTGCAAACATTGCTGTAACATAATTTTAATAGCACCATCTGTATTAGGAGTCCATCTGTGAAAGAAATAAATGGGACCTATTTTGTTCTCCATTCCAACAGCTGCCAAAGATTTTTTTTAAAAGAAAAATGTCCTAACTGTTCTAAAATAGGCTACACATGATTGAAATGGAAAACTTATTGTGGTCAGAATATTTTTTACTTTTTCTTGTAGCGTCCAGATAATTGAAACATACCTATCATTTCAATTTAAATTGCTTGCCCTTAAATTCATTCTGTGTGCAACCACGTGTGAATGTATAAAGACATGCACACAGATAAGGACACAGTCATGAGGTAGTTTATATTTATATTGAAAAACAACGCTTTCGTGAAACTTCTCATCTGTTGAAGCTTTTGTCTCTTCTCTTCTGCTTTTAGCTGATTTTTCTGAATATTGAATTCCATAGCTAGGAGCCCTATATTTCCTTCCCTCTGCTTTCCAAGCTTCTAGATGTATAATAAAACTAAGAAGTAACCACAGGAACTCTAAAATGACTTGCATAAAGCCATACTTCAGCATAAATATTACTTATTCCACAGCCATTCTGGAAAAACACAGATATGCACACATACATGCCTTTTCATTTAATTCTCAAAATTGTTAATTACTCTTTTTGTGTTTGCTGTCCCTCATTTGTCTGCTCTTCCATCACAGGGACAAGGCAGAATGCATAATATTCAAAAGATGAGTCTTAAGTAACCCTTACTTTGCTTTTCCAGCAAATTCAGTGGGAAATGTTCTACAACAAAACAAATCAGCCCTATCTCCCCTGTACCATGTTATTTCGGTAATGTGCCTTGTACTGCTGCTCTTCTGCCACAATATGAGAGGATATCAGAGTTCTATGCTCCAGGTTTCTGGGAAAGATTTTGATGGGATGCAAGAGCTGGTCCTTCTCACAGAATAACATTTATTGCATCTAACAAACTACAAGAACAAGGGTTGCAATTATATAAAAGATAGAAGTCCTTTTCTATTATTTTAGAGCAACTCAGTTTTGCCACATCTACTTGACTGAATTCTTCTGCTCATAAAAGAAAGACGCAATTAATGTAGGCAAAATCATTACTGCACACTGAATGGAGGGGCCCTTCCGACCCAGCTGGTCCATCTTGTTTGCTTTCGCTTTTCCCAGTGAGTTTTTAGAATGCAGACTTAGTGCAAGCTTACAATATTGTGACAGATCACACTTCCCTAAGCTCTGTGGAGTACTCTCCAAATGATCCTGGAAGCCTTCCCAGCTTTGGAGCTGATAGATTTAGTTGCTGTACTTCTCAAACAAAGACTTATTGGGGTGCTGGGGTGGTGAAAGCTTGAACAACAAGCAGGTACATAAGCAATGAGGAGACAAAGACAATTATATCTGTATTTTGAAATTAAAATTCTAGTTGCCTGTGTTCTGATATAAGATTAAAAGTGGTTTAGGGTGATTTGACTGGGAAGCATCTTTGCTCACTGAAGTCACTAAGAATTCCATTAAAGGGGTAACTTTACCAAGGGGAGAACTCTTCCTATACTAATGCCTATCTTTTATTAAAATCCATTGTCCAAGGTCTGTTTAATTAATTTAAGTCTCATGACAATGCTATGAACTAAATATTATCTCACTTTTATAAATGAGAAAACTGAGATCGAGTAGAAGAAAGAACCTGCCCAATATGGGGTTGGGGTTGATTTAAGTATCAAACGGAGGCAGCCAGTTTCCCAGCCTATAGTCCTATTTCCCTCTACTGTTGAGCATGATGCTACAGCTTTGGAGGCATTGGCTCTGGAGTTGGACAAGCTGGAGTTACACCCTGGCTCTAGTACTTGCCAGTTGTGTGTCCTTGGGTAGGATGGTTAACTTCCATAAACCTTAGTTTCCTTATCTGTAAAATTAAAATAATAAGGTCAACCTCATTGTGTTCAGAAAGAACAAATGGAATATGCTTGGAGTCTTTACTTGGGTGGAAACTGTTAAATTAAAAAATAGTCCTTTCACTTAAACTTTGTATGTTTTCATAGTAAGTAATAAGACTAATTTCTTGACTGTTCCCTTGCAACTAGATGTTCTCCTCATTCCTCACCCACCTAGGCTTATTTATCTACTTTTCACCCCTCCCTATCTCACCAAACATTGGGAGAAGAACTAAAGAATTCTCCTATTTCGTGAGTTTGGCTCCATTTGCTGTAAAATTACAGGAAAATCACACCTGGAAGTTAAATCTGAGGTCAAATCCTCTATCTTTGCTCTGATTGGGCTTAGTGCTTTTTTTTTTTCCTTTTTTTCATGATAATGCTTAGTTTTACATAGAGAAAGAGAACTTTCATAGTAACATATCCCATGACTTACTGCAATTTTACAAGAATTTGCACCAAAAACCATTTCTTCTTGTTAAATAGAAAAAGAATTATTTTTAATTAGACAGCTGTTTTGTAAAATTGTGTTTTTGCAGTAGGTTGATTTGTATAAATATTGATAGAATGGATTTCCACATATCTTTCAGTACTGTGAATGACTATGCAGCTTTTCTTCCTTGATGATGCTAGATAACACTGATTTCTTTCCCTAACTTATTTATATATGCTTCAAATTGGTACCATGGCAAATATTCAGGGTCTCTTTTAGTGAGGAAAGTGAGGAAACATACATATGTATATATGTACAATCTCTTGATGTCATGTTTCCCTCTATTTATCACGGCACTCCATTGATTTCTTTCAACACCATTTTTCCAAGTTAGTTGCCACACACGCTGTCTCCACTTCTTCACTTTTACCTCTGTTTAACCTGTTAAATCTGGCTGTCGCTTCTAATGTTTCACAAAACTGTTCTTCACAAGAGTGCTATTGAGTTTTAGAACTAATTGACACATGTCTTTCCACAAACTACTCACATTATCTTTCTTAAAATACTTTTCTCTTTCGGCTTTCATGATATCACACTGTCCTCTCCCTTCCTGTTTGATACTCTTCTTCCTCTGTGTGAAATCTAGGTGTTAGAGTTCCTTGGTGTATACTGATCAGGGTTCTCCAGAGAAACAGAATCAATCTATCTATCTATCTATCTATCTATCTATCTATCTATCTATCATCTATCTATCTATCTATCATCTATCTATCTATCTATCTATCTATCTATCTATCTATCTATCTATCATCTATTTATCTATCTAAAATGTCTTGGATCAATTGATTATGGAGGTTGATAAGCCTCATGACCTTTCATCTGCAAGCTGGAAACCCAGGAAGACCAGTGGCATGATTTGAAGGCCTGAGAGCCAGAAGTACTGAGGACAGGAAAAGGTAATGCTCTAGTTCAATAGTCAGAGAGGGAGAGAGAGAAAGGATACTTCTTTCCGCCTTTTTCTTCTCTTTAGGTCCTTAGTGAATTGGACGGCACGCACCTGCAGTGCGAAGGGCAGTGGGCTTTACTCAGTCTACCAATGCAAATGCTAATGTCTTCTGAAAATATCCTCACAGACGCACCCAGAAATAATGTTTAACCAGATATCTGGTCATTCTGTGATCCAGTCAAGTTGACGTATAATATGAACTATCACACTTGAGGTCAGTCCTAGGTTCTCCTGATCAAGTTCTTTCCTTAGGTGAGTTTATCCAGTTCCATTCCTTTAAATATAATCTAAATTTTAACAACTACCAAAATAATATTTCCATTTCAAATTCCTCTCATAAATTATTTATTCAGCTGGCTACTTAACATCTCTATTTTGATAACTTAATGTGCATTCCAAACTTAATGTGCCCCAAGTTGAATTGCTTTTACCTCCCAACCTTTTCCTTATTTAGTCTTTTGCCATCTCAGTGATTGGACATTGTTGTTAACTTAGTTGCTCAAACCAGAAACTTGTCCCCCGTCTCCATGCCTATCCATACACAAACTCTCTGTTCAAACATATAGTCGCCCACTCACTGCATCTCCACCACCTCAGTATATTTCACTATCATTCTCATCTGGACTCCTACATTAGTCTCCTACTTGATATTTTCTTTTCCAGTCTTACCTTCCTCTGATCTATTATACATATGGAAGTTAGAGCGGTCTTTCAGAAACGTAAGGATGATTCTGTTGTCCCCGTGCTTTAAACTCTTCAATGACTATTGCATGTAGGACCCTCTATGGTATGGCTTCTGTTTCTCGTTCAACCTCATCTGGTTCCACTCTCTCCTTTGCTATACTTCAACCACAGTGGCTTTATTTCATATCTTTGAACACACTAAATTCCTCTTTCCTTTCTTAATATTTCAGCACAAACATATCTCTATGTCCACTCTTTTTTGTGCTATTCCTGTGATTGATTGCTTTCATTCGGTGGGTCATTTTATAACTTACTGTCTTAGGAGTTTTCTATATTATAAAAATTGATGCTTTTTTTTTTTTCTGCAGCGTAGTCCCTTGTTAATTTCCTTCACCTCACCTAATACAACTTGTGTTTAAATACTTGTTTACTTGTGTTTAAATACTTGTTTACTTGTGTTATCCATTTCTTCACTGGATTATATACTTTGCTAGTAAAAAGACTATTTTTTTGTTTCAGATATTATAACCTTAGTGTCTCACACAATGTTTTGATGTAGTAGCCTTTCAATAAATATTTCCTAAATAAACACGTAAGTTAAATAGAGTGCAATATTTCTTTGAGAAATGGGTGTGTGTCAGCATTCCTTGGAGCAGAGCAAAATAAAGAACAGTTACAGTTGTAGAGTTTGGGACATGGTTTATGAGTTCCCTGGGTTTTCATTTATTAAAACTTCTATGAACTTCAACCCAACTACAATACAAAGCCCACAAAAGCAGCAGTAAAAGGGAAACACAACAAAGCACTATTCATAGTCTTCCCCAAATTATTCCCAGAGTGATTCTCTGCATTGTTCTTAATGCAAAAAAACCTCAAAAAACCAAAACCCAAACCAAAACAATTCAAAACAAAAACCAAAAACTAAAACAAAACAAAAACAGTGTCCACACTGAATGACAGCTAGGCAGTCACTGAATTTGGTGAAATGTTCTTCTTTTGAAGTAGCTGATGGGAAAATTAATAGGTCATAGCAGTTGAGAAAATAAAAGTCGGGGCGGACTCAGATGTCTTTAACGGGCAAAATCTATCTTCTTCCCTTTATTGTGTATGAAATGAAAAATATTAAAGTAATGTCAGTTCTTACCATTCTTAATAATCATCCGTTTTCTTTTACAAGTAATTATATCCTTGGGAAGATTCAGGGTATACGATATTAAACTTGGAGTCTACTTTTATTTGGGATCAGTGCTTTGTAAATTTAAATCTTCGGTTCTGGGACTTTTGCTTCCAGTGGAAATGCAATAAAAGGAACTAGACTTAACCTCTTAAATAAGTAAAAATATATGAAATATATAGGAAAGTGGTCTTTAAGATATTGGACATCAGACAACAAAGGACAATGATGCCTGGGAAATAGGAAAAAAACAAGGTGAACTTGAACATTGTCCCAAATTCTTGCTTGAAGGAAGTTTAAGGGGTATAATACAGGGAGATAAAAACCCATATAGAACCTGCTCATCTCCTTCAACTGAGAAGAGAGGGCTCGAGTTCATGGAGGCCAAGCACGGTTTACGTTGACAGGGGAGAGTACTAGAGAAGAAACAGCTGCATTTTGAGAGACCTATAGAGTTCTTTCTCAAGTCTTCTCATATAGGTACATGAGAAGTACATGTATGTGAGGGAACCGACACTAAAGAAAGAACCACCTAAAAGGATTAGAGTTAATAGTACTTGAACTAGGGCTGAAAATAGTCCCCCACCAGCTGGAATAAAAAACCTCTTAATTGATGGGATATCCAAAAAAAGTCCTCAAAAGGCTTTTATTGCAGTAGTGGGAAAATTCACCATACACAAAATACTGCTTTGATCTTGCCTAGCAAAGTTTAAAAGCAAGACCTGAAAGAATCATACCAAAAAACTTATCTCTACCCCAGAATAAAGGTAAAGAATATTTACAGAAATACAAAAGCATCCATCATACAAGGTAAGAGTCATAATGCTGGCAAATAATAGAAATTATTACCAGGTGTGCCAAAGAAGCAGGAAAATATAATCCTTAATGAGCAGTTAAACTAAAAATTAACTGAAACATCCAAATGATGCACAGGACAGAATTAGTAGATAAGGATGTTAAAGCAGTTATTGTAATCAGAATCCACCTCTTCAAGAAGCTGGGGGAAAATGTATATACCTCCTTGTTAAACTTCTCGGGATGAAAAATATAATGTCTAAGATGATAAATACCCTGGATGAGATTAACAGTAGGTTAGATATTGCAGAAGAAAGAAATCAGTGAACTGGCAGATATAGCAATATAAAGAATACTCATAATGAAATAAAAGAGTTAAGAATGAACAAAAATGAAGATGATATCAGAAAGCTGTAGAAAAACTTCGAGCAATGGAATCTCCAAATAAGGAGAATAAGGAAAAGTATAAAGAAATATTTAAAAAATGACAAATAAATTTAAAGGAAAATGATGGGAAAATATACCATGATAACAGTAATCTAAAGAAATCTGGGGTGGCTACATTAATATCAGAAAAAGTAGATTTCAGAATAAATATTACCAGCAATAAAGAGAGCCATTTCATGATGATAAAGGGGTCAATTCATGAAGAAGTCTTAATAATCCTAATTATTTATGCATTTAATAGTAGAGCCTCAAGCAAAAACTGACAAACATGAAAGAACTGCAAAGAAAAATAGACAAGCCCACAATTATAAATAGTCCATCATCTACTCTTTTTTTAAAAAAGATTTTATTCATTTATTTGAGAGAGGGAGAAAGAGAGCATGCCACAGCTGGGGAAGGGACAGAGAGAGAAGCGACTCCCCCTGGAGCAGGGATCCTAATGTGAGGCTTGATCCAAGGGCCCTGGGATCATGACATGAGCTGAAGGCAGGCTGAGCCACCCAGGCATCCTGTCATTATCTACTCTTAATATTAATAGAACAGGTAGACAGAAAACCAGTAAGGATATATAGAACTTAAATAATACTTGCAACCAATTTGAACTAATTGACATTTACAGAACATTCCCTCCTCCCATAAAAGGGGGGGGGATGCATAATCTTTTAATTACACATGGAACATTTAACAAGGTAAATCATGTTCTAGCACATAAAATGAGTCTCAATAAATTTTCAAAGATTTGAGTCATGAAAAGTATGTTCTCGGTGGAATTAAATTAGAAAGCAATAATAAAGATAAATATTTCTGGATTCTTGGAGATCTTGCAAGTAACCCATAGGACAAAGAACTTAAAAGGTAAAT
Source organism: Ailuropoda melanoleuca (assembly GCF_002007445.2). Lineage (NCBI taxonomy): Eukaryota > Metazoa > Chordata > Mammalia > Carnivora > Ursidae > Ailuropoda > Ailuropoda melanoleuca. Next base: position 97,190,381 of record NC_048227.1, on the reverse strand, counting down.
TAAATAGTATTTTGAAGTGAATAAAAATGAAAACACAACTTGTTAAAATTTGTGTGATGCAGATAAAGCAATACTTAAAGGGAAATTGATAGCACTAAAGTCTTAAACGAGAAAAAAAAAAAGGGTCTCAAATCAATGACCTCAGCTTGCACTTCAGAATATTAGAAAAAAAAAAGAATAAATTAATCCCAAAGCAAGCAAAAGAAAGGAAATAATACAGATCAGAGAAGATAGCAATGAAATAGAAAACAGAAAAACCATAGAGAAAATTAGTAAAAACAAAGGCTGATTTTTGAGAAGCTAACTAAAATTGCAGTAAAATCATTTCCTGTCCCGACCCTTGTACCTTTGTGGGGTTTTTAACTAGTAGATTAGAGGACCTTCTGAATATTCTACCCAATGCCTCATAAAATAAAATGTTTTTCCACTTGGCTGGTAGAAATGGGCCCTCTAATCCTTTTGGGTGGTTCTTTCCTCAGCCTTGCAATACCTTCTTCACACACATGCACTGTTGGTGCTATGTTGACTACTCAAGAGGGATCTTCTGCAGATGTCAGGATCTTTTTTCCTGTGCAGCCCTTTCCTCTCCAGGATTCTGCTGGATGACATCTAGCTGTTTGGACTATTATTTCTATCTCACAACTCACATTCTCTGCCTGTGTTCCCCCTTCCTGTGGCAGTGGACTGGGAGTTCTTTCAAGACAGTAATTTGGAACAATTGTGGGGTTTACAACATTTGTTTCTCAGGGTTCACTGTCCTTTGTTGCCATAGTCCAATGTCTTGAAGGTTTTTGTTTTACGTATCTCATCCTGTTTTTGATTGTTTAATGGGAATGTTAGTTAAGTCTCTATTACTCCTTTTGCCTTATAGGAGAATCTTACTTTTTTTTTTTTAATGCATTTGGATTTATGTTTGTTCTGTTTTCTTTTTTCTTTTTATGCTTCTTTTCTGTGACTCAATATGTTTGGCCTTTTTCTTTTCTCTCTCTCTCTCTCTTTTTTGTTCATCATTGGAGTTTTTAACTGTGTCATCCCATTATCTCCTAAATTCAATTGAAATTTATACATTCTACATTTTTTTTTTGATAGCTGCATTAACAGTGGCAGTTAATAAGTGTTTGATTGCTACACAATACTCACAGGACCTAGAATTATAATGATTACAAGCTTACTGTTTTCTTCAGGAAAAGGAAACAATATAGCTACTTGGGATTTATTTAATAACTTCCAGACAGCAATTTGCCGAGTGCTTTTGATATTGATATTGGTTTGTAACCATAAGATACCAAAATAAACATTGAAGTCAGTAGGCATAGCACTGAGAATTACTTAGAATACAAAACTATTATTGGTCTTGTAAAATTTCACATTTTATGCTCCTATTGTTTAAGTATTGCATGCTAGCTTGATTTGACCCAGGAATCATTTAAGGCCACTGATGACACATATAATAAGTTAAGATTGCTAATGCTTTTAGTCAAAGACTATCAGAAATATAACCCTAGGGGCACCTGGGTGGCGCAGCGGTTAAGCGTCTGACTTCGGCTCAGGGCATGATCCTGGCGTTACGGGATCGAGCCCCACATCAGGCTCCTCCGCTATGAGCCTGCTTCTTCCTCTCCCACTCCCCCTGCTTGTGTTCCCTCTCTCGCTGGCTGTCTCTATCCCTGTCGCATAAATAAATAAAATCTTAAAAAAAAAAAAAAAAAAAGAAATATAACCCTAGTTGAGCAACTTGGGTTTGCTGCTTATTTCAGCAAGGGTAAATCCGTGCCATCAACTGTGAGTCATTTTGGTAAAAGAGTTTTAGAAACAACTTTGTAAAATAAGATTTGGGCTTGGTTTATCAATTTGAAGAGGATCAAGGAAGCAAACTTTGTTCTGGATTGGATGCTGCCAGAGAGTGAAGGTAATTCTGTCTTAATACATCTTATCAACAGGGAGAGAAGAGTAGACTAAGGTTAAAATTGAAGTCATTCCTATCAGCCAGGATAGGGGGATGTGCAGACATTTTTGTGATTTGGACAATGTTAATATTTTTGTCTGTATTCAGACATGATTATGGTCTTGTCTTTGTTTTGATCCATAGAATCACAGATTGGCCTTCTCTGATATTGATGTTCTCTGAAATTATGTTCCATAGGAGAACACCACAGCCTAGCTATGAGTGCCGGACTGGCTTGTGGCTGTTAAGAACTTCTCTTCTTTTTCCCAAGATATATTGAAATGAAAGTAGCTAAGAGAAATCAATAAAAGAGACATTAATAGTAGGAAAGTATATTAAAGCTAAAAGGATGCCCTATATGCAAAATATGCATCATTGTATTAGTCAGGGTTCTCCAGAGAAGCAGAACAAAGAGTATATATGAGAAACTGTGTGTGTGTAGTGCTTTCCACCACAATGAATCTGGGTTGGTCTTTGACTTATGTTAACCAATAAAATGTTACAGAAGTGATGCTGTACCAATTCCAGGTCTAGGTTTTAAGAGGACTTTCACTCATTTTGGGAGCCTTTGGCTACCATGTAAGAAGGCTGGTTACTATACTGGAGAGATCACATGGAGAAGACAAGCCCTGAGACTACAAAGGAGAGAGAGAGAGAGAGAGAGAGAGACCCGGGTTTTTCAGTATCCTAACCACTATGCAACAGCTCCTGTGTTAATGACATCAACTGAGATCAACGAAATAATTGCTCAGCTGATCCCAGTCAACAAACAGAATCATGAAAAACAATAACACTATTGTTGTTTTCAAATCACTATGCTTTGAGAACGTTTGTTACACAACAATAGATAATCTGAATGTGGATGTGGCAAGGCAAAAAACAAAAACAAAAACAAAAAACAAAACAAAAAAACCCAGCCGGAACAGTTACAGGGTTAGTCAGTTGTCCGGGTAAGAGATGATATGGCCTTGAACTAACATTTCAGGAGATAGGAAGAGATTGAAAGTCAGAGATAACAGGATTTGTTGATGGGCTGCTGGTGGGTGTGAGATAAGGAGAAGAATCAAGATATTTTATGTCTACTGGCTGGAGCAACTGGAGTGGAAAAATTTAGAAAAAAGCCTATTTAAGAAGGGCGAGTAGAAGTTTAGCTTTTAGATATCACTTTTAGTATAACTGCTAGACATAAGGAGAACTGTCATGTAAGTAGTCGGATGAATACCAGGGGCATGTGTAAAAGAACAGGGGTTTGAATTTGGTGGACTTGGTGGAAGAAGATGAGGAAGTTATCTGCTGAGCACTTCCGATTTTCCTGCGAGAATGATGTTTTGGGGGGAAGATGTTGGTGTTTTGGGGAGAAAGAAAATATTGTGAAATAGTTGTCTTAGTAGAGTAAATGCTGTAGACATTGGGAAGCATATTGGAAGTTCTGAGTTTCTGTTTCTCCACAAAAGAGTGATCTGATCCTGACCCTCTGCCCTGTTGTTACATATTCCGCTGTTTTGCCTGAAAGTTGTTGAAATTATTCTGAATTAAGGTTGCCATAGAGCTTATGCATGCAGGCTGAGGGAAACACCACAAATTCCATATCTGCTGGGGACAGATGTAGGAGGTGTGATATTGGTCAGGACACCTTATTGGACCCTGCACAGGCAGGGAGATTGCTGAAGTGCCTTTGCTTGTTGTTGTGGAAGTTTCAGCAACACCACGTGGCAGAGTGATTTCAAAGGATGTAATTCCATTCTGTAGGTAGAAAATGTATTTGCTCTGCATCTACAGCTGTTGAAGCCATTCAGCTGGCCTCAGGGTGGTACCTTGTTTTTTTGGCTAACTATGAATTACTGTCAGTGTGATATCATTCTTTCTTGCTGCGCCAGCATTCTCTGTTAACACATTTTCACTATCCATCAACAAAGGTATTCTTTTTTCTTTTTTTTCCTGGCATATACTTATTTATACTTTATACATAATACTTACTTATTGACAAGGAACCACAGAACTACAGGAAGATCTTATACTCCTGAATTCCATAGATTAGTGGTGTCCAGAATAGCCTGGAGATTTTATGTATTTACATATAGGGGGGAGACTGGTGAAATATATATATATATACATTTATATTTATATATGATATATATACATATCGCCAATTTTTAGGAAATAATTATTCAATTATTCAAGTGGTAAGTAAAAAAAAAATGGTAGCAGAGCCTGTCTAAATTTTAAAAAAGAGACCAGTTACTGTATTTAAAAAAAAATAGAATTATCCAACATTGTAAAGGGAATAAAGAGGGGGTACTAGTGATGGAACCCATGGAGAAGTAAGAGGGAAATGTGATTTGTCTTCCTCAGCACCAAAAAAGAAAAATCATGGCAATCAATTTTTAAGCCATAACTTAGGTAAAACCAGACATGTATGAAAACAAAGTCTTACTGGCCGGACAGTAAGTATTGATATGTCATGAAACACGTACTGATACAGAGAATATATTTATAAAAGATAAATTTTTGGTGCTAGTTCAGAAATGCTCTAAGTGTTCTGATGTTAAATAAAACCCTTCGGCCAATTTCAGAATGTCATTTTCTGCACTGCAGTAGATTTGTAATTTCAGACCAAATGTAGGACTTTTCACTTGGGGATAAGAACATCTGGCTTTGAGTCACTGAATTATCTAATGGAATAAGCAGTGGAAGCATTCAGAAGTGATAATAGGCGGATGATTGAAACATGCTCTTTAGCTTTCTTAGCTCCCCTAGGGGATAAATATTTCATTCTGTGGAATGAGAATTAGCTTTTGAAGTAAGAGTGATAGCACCCAGGATTTTCTCAGCTCTGTGTCTCTAGAGAAGCTACCTAGTCCAAATAATTGAACTTTTGGAAATGAGACTGGTGAACGTTCACAGGCTGAGGTTAAACTCAGACCACAGCACAGTAAGAAGTTATTTGGGCATATAATAAGTCAGGGTAGCAAGGCATGGCCATACACCAATTATTGTAAAGACTTCCAGGTGAGATAGCTGAGTGCATATACTTCCCATGCACTAGAGGGAAAAGCCTAGAGGGTGCCTGAGGATGCCTGTCTTTGCAAAGATGAATTAGAATAGGATAGTCTGGGCTCTCAACATAGATACTGGGAATTAGAATTATAACTATTAGAATTATAACTATTGCTGAATTAAGAAATGTTAAAGACCCCTAGTTTGCATTTCCTTATCTATGAAAAAAAATCCACCTGATATTAACTTGCATTTAATTGTCATGGAAAGTTTCATCTTTCCCCTAACTGATATGTAGAATGGATGTACTTTTGGGCATTTTTCTGATCTACTGATGTTGGACATGGATGAGGAACTCAGGCATGATGTGACCGTAATAGGAAAGCTTTCATTGGCAGGAAGAGATATTCCAGGATGCTTAGAGTTCAGAGACATAGGACAAAGACTCTGAGAACAAAAAACTGCTAGTTTAGATCCATGACGATGTATGTAGTAAGGGAAAAATATTTTTCTCTTTCTTATATACGTATTTTTTTCAGAAGACTTGAGGAGTGTGATTCTAATCCTATTCTGTCTGCCACAAAAAATAAATAGAAATCTCCTAAGAGATTTGGAGAGTTAAGTGATTTAATTTTAAGAAAACCATAAGGACAACAACTACTAAATAACCCTAGCTTGAGGTGCTCAGAGAAGCAGTATGCAGAGGACAGAGACGTTAAAATAATTCTAATCCCGAGGGCCATGGGAAATCTTCGACAGAGAAAGAACAATAACACCAACTAACTTGCTTTTGTGGAAAAAATAACACCATTTAGGTGGTTGAGTAACTTCAGCTCTCAAAATATTCCTCTCTTTCCCATAAAACCTAAGTGAGGGACAAAGTAGTTGAAAAGAAGGCCAAAATACAGCAGCGATAGGCCTGTAGGTAATTACCCTTGGGCTCTCTTGGGGTCCATGCAGGCAGACTGTGCAGAGTTTTTGACGCTTTGTCTGGAGTTCTGGCAAAACATTGGAAAGTAGCAGACTGAGCAGCACTTAACATCAGGGAGCTTAGTTTCCCAATCATCCAGAGAGTCAGAAGGAGCTGAGGAAGGAATCAGTCATTTCTGTCCTTGAGACCAGAAGAGTTCAAGATTCTGAGAAGAGAGGTTCTTCCAGATACACTGGCAGGAAGCACACCTAGTCTATATTACAGCCACTTTGCATTTCACCAACTGTGATGACTGGGGAAAGAATAATTCATCTCATGTAAGGGGATCCAATAGCTGTGAAAATGATTATCAATAAAGACAAATAGGACTTTTAGTATAATAGAATTGATTTTATGGGCAGATGAAAAATTTTGGGGACTCCCCCAAACCAACTTTTAAGGAGATATAAATTTATTACACAGAAGAATGTTTCTGGAGTTAGAAACTACCTACACACTTTCCCAAATAAATCCATTTAGTAGATGCATTGAAGGAACATATTGTCACTGTTGAAACCTGAATTAAAAGCCTTTGAAGTTAAAGGGCATGAATTATCTCAAAATTCAGAGTAAAGACAAGGAGATAACAATTGTGAGGAAAAGGTGAAAGATTTGATTGATAGGTCCAGGAATCTAACATGTGAATAATTTAAAAAGGAAAGAAAAGAACAGATAAAGGATATGTACTGATTAAAAAGAGAAAAAAAAAGATCTCTGAGATAAGGATAGAGTTGCATCTATAGATTGAAAGGATTAATCAAATTCCTGGTAGGAACGATGAAAAAATGAAAGTGTCTACACATATTCTGATAACATTTATTGACTCTAAAGATACAAAAATCTTACAAAAGTCAATAAGGAGAGAAAAAGTTGTAGCCTGGCAATTGACAATTCATGTGTAACACTGAATGCTCTGAGTCAGCTGTAAACTATCTCCTGACCACTGACAGAAAAAAACTGTGACTTCAGAAATTATTGAACTGTCACAACAGGAGAACTCAGATAGGACCTCCTGGAGTAAGTAGCCCTGAAACAGAAAAGACAACATAGCTGTGGATGAAATGTTTAAAGAAATGATCAGTGGCATGAAAACAAACAAACAAACAAAACACTAGAAAAAAAATGGACCGATTGAAAGATAAGCCAATAAAACTTTTAGAAATGGGAAGTGTTGATGTAACTCAAAGGATTCAGGTTAGATATAGCCAGAACGAATGTACTGGAAGGTACTGCTTGAAGTAATTAACTGGAATGCATCCCAGAGAGAGAAAGAGATGAAAAAATATGAGAAAGTTTAGGCTATAAGGAGGAAAGAATGAGAAGGCTTAACCTGTACTAAGAGGACTTCCAGAAAAAGAGGACCAAAAAAAGTGGAGCAAAGGAACTACTTGAAGAGATAATATCTGAGAATATTATAAATTAAAGAAACAAATCCATAGATTTTTAAGAAAGCGAAACATCTACTAATCTGGATAAACACTAAGAAATTTATGCTTACAGAATTTGTGGTGAAACTGCAAAAAACAAAAGGTAAAGAGAAAATTTTAAAAACCATCAGTGAAAAAAAGCAAGTCACACACAGGTTAAAAATGAGTAAGCGAGGCAGCCAACCGAAGAAGTTAGAAAAAGAACAGAGCAACTTCTACTGTAAGATGAATAAAGTCTGAGGATTGAATGTATAACATAGAATAGTTGATAATACTGTATCATATAATCAAAATTTGCTGAGAGTGTTATGTGTGCATATATAATCTATATATAATTATATATATTTATTATGTTTATACATAAATATATAATTTTCATATCTATATATCAGAACACAATTTTTTAAAAAGATTTTATTTATTTATTCGACAGAGATAGAGACAGCCAGCGAGAGAGGGAACACAAGCAGGGAAGAAGAAGGCTCATAGCAGAGGAGCCTGATGTGGGGCTCAATCCCATAACGCCGGGATCACGCCCTGAGCTGAAGGCAGACGCTTAACCACTGTGCCACCCAGGCGCCCCCAGAACACAATTTTTAAAAGATGGAAGAAAGGTATAAAAAGGTTATGGTAGAAATTAATAAAACAGAACCAAAGATGACATAAGGAATCACAACCTATAGTTAATTCTTTGGAAAAAAATTTAAGTATTTGTAAAATTTTAGCAAGAAAAATATTGGGCAAATAAAGTAAGATTAAGTGGGTAAAATGGACAGAAATGTAATTTACTATATAATTTATTAAAAATAAATAGAAATCCTGAATACATGAAACTAACTCTGTAGCTAAAACTTTTTCCACCAAGGGTAATAGTTGAGCCAGACAGCTTTACAAGCTGCTTCTAATAAATTCTTAAGGAATAGAGTATTGCAATCGTATACAAACTATTCTAAAAGAACAGAAAAAAATTTAATTCATATATTGAATTCAATAGAAACTTGTTATCCACATCAGACAAAATTTTAGGCCTATCTAACTCAATAAAGATGCAAAATTCCTAAGCAAAATGTTAGTGAATAAAATCTATAACAGAGGGGCATCTGGGTGACTCAGTCTGTTAAGTGTGTGCCTTTGGCTCAGGTTATGATCCCAGGGTCCTGGGATAGAGCCCCACGTGGGGCTCCCTGCTCCGCAGGGTGTCTGCTTCTCCCTCTCCAACTGCAGCTCCCCCTGCTTGTGCTCATTCTCTTTCTCTCTCTCTGTCAAATGAATAGATAAAACCTTAAAAAAAAATCTATAACAGAAAAAGAACGTATCATGACAAGTTGAATTTATCCCAGGAAGGCATAAGTGTTCAGAAATATCTTCTACCACAGTAACATATTAAAAGGAAAACGGCATATGACTATACTAATACATGTATGAAAAACCTTTGATGAAATTCAACATCCACTCATGATAAAAATTCTTATCAAAATAGAAAATAAGTCTTCCTTTATCTGACAAACTCATCTGACATAAACCAAAAGCAAACATTCTGAATGGTAAAATACTTTACAAAATTGTTTTAGGAATAATACAAGATTACTATTACTACTGTAAGACAAGAAAATAAAACAAAAGATATGAAGATTAAAAAGGAAGAAACAAAAAATGTAATTATTCATAGATGTTCTATTATTTACATATAAAACTCAAAAGTTATACTTTCAAATTGTTGAAGAAATGAGATTTCATTAACATAGCTGAATAAAGTGTCAATGTATAAAAACTCATTGCATTTCTACATACCAGAAATTAAGCTGGTAAAATAAAATGCTATTTGAAACTAACATATGAATTACCTAGATTTAAGTCTAGCAAAGGGTATGTGAATCTTGTATGGAAAAAAATGTAACCATTTTCTGCAACATTGTCAAGAAAATCAATGGAGAGATGGAGAAGTGTATTGTGGCTTAGGTTAAAACCATGTTGATTTTTCCTAAATTGATCTATCAGTTTACAATTCAAATCAAAATTTCAATGGGGTTAAAATTTCAATAGAATATGTGAATGGAATTTGACAAGGTATTTCTAAAGATGGTTGTAGGAAAATGCCCTACTGATCACAAAACCTTTATAAAGATACAGTAGTTAGGTACGTGGCATTGGACTTAATGAGAAATAAGCTGACAAATCATATGGACACAATAGATATGAGAAGTAGAATTGTAGAAGAGGGAAAATTGAATAGACAGTTGTGGAGATAGACTAGAAGTAAGGAAAACTGAAATTAGGTCTCATACCATATACAAAAATGGATTTCAGTAGATTAAAGCATTAAATGTAAAAAGCAAAATGAAAACTTTAGAAAAAATGTAGGCTGAACCTGTATGAACTTTGAGCAGTAAAAATAAAAATAATAATACTTATAAAGTCACAATAATAAGGAAAACATTTGACGAATTTCCCTAAATTAAACTTAGGAACTCTGTTCATGAAAAGTCATCAGTAGAAGAAGTAGAAAAACAAGTTACAGAGTGGGAGATGACATTTGAACACTCTGATCAAAATTCGATAAACATTAATTTATTCATAGGAGACCTGGAGGATAAGGCAATATTTATTTAAAAAAAATCAAAAGAGCAGAAAAACAAAACCAACAAATAAAAATTTTTCATAAAGAATGATTTGATAACAGAGGAAATTTATACCAAAATTGCAAAATATCTGAAAAAGAAAAATAATAACACTACATATCTGAATCTTTGACATAGAAATGGAATAAAATAACTGTAACTAAATAATCAAGAAAATTAAAGGAAAAGATAAAAAACTCAACATAAAAACTTAGAAAAAATAAAATTAACTGAAGGAAACCAAAGGAAGATGCAAATAAAAATAAAAGCAGGAAATAATAAATAGGAAAACAAAAATTATTAGAAATAATGAATAAACCTTGTGCTGGTTCTTTGGGGAAAAAGAAATAAGACCATAAACCTGTTAACAAAACCAATCAAGGAAAAGAGAGGAATACATCAATAGAATAAAAAATGATAATGAGGAAATAATAAAAGATAAAAAAATTAAGGATGTAAAAAAAATGGTTCTGTCCATATTATGCATTTTAATTTGATGAAATACATTTTCTACAAGCATGTAAATTGCCCAAATTGCCCCTAGAAGTGTTGAAATAATAGTACTGAATGCTGTTTATTTTATGCTGCACACTGTTCTAGGAGTTTTATATAAGTAATTAGTTTAATATTCACAACCTTATGAGGTAGGCACTATCAGAACTTTCTAGCATTCCTATTCTCCAATGAAGCTATAGAGGCACAGAAGGACAAGAGATTTGTTTAAGGTCACACAGCTTGTAATGGATAGAACCAAGATTCTAAACCATGGGCTTGGCCTCAGAGTCCACACTTTCGGCCAGTTTACTTCATTACCTTTAAGAAAACAGAAGCCAAATGCCACAGAAGAAATGGGGATTGCTTGTCACAGTGTTACTTTCTGAAAAAAGTACTAGGCTACAGAGAGACAAAGAGAATTCTACCTTGCTTGGAATTATTTGACCAGTCCCAGAGGAGAGAAAAAGAAAAAATTTCCAATTTATTCTATGAAGCAAACATAGCCTTCATATTAATGCCCCCCAAATACAGCACATTCAAGTAGATCAGGAAGCCGAGATCTCATATGAATATGGATGGAAACATTCTTTTTTTTTTTTTTAAGATTTTATTTTTATTTATTTGACAGAGATAGAGACAGCCAGTGAGAGAGGGAACACAAGTAGGGGGAGGGGGAAAGGAAGAAGCAGGCTCATAGCAGAGGAGCCTGATGTGGGGCTCGATCCCATAACACCGGGATCACGCCCTGAGCCGTAGGCAGACGCTTAACCGCTGTGCCACCCAGGCGCCCCTGGATGGAAACATTCTAAGTAAACAGAACTCTCAGCAAAAAGAATGGAGCAACACGTTAACAGCATAATAAATTGCATTTTATTCTAGTTGTTTAACAAAGTTTCAGCACGGGCAAATCTGGTAATATAATTCATCAACTAGTACATTAAAATGAAGCAATTTTACATACACAGAAATGCTGAAAATGATGTTGATAAAGACTATTATATGTGATTAGAAACTTTTCTTAAATAACTTCTGGAGCAGGAAATCGATTTATCCATGCTGACAGTCTATAGGCAATAACTTTAGAATTGTGGTACTCTGGGCCATGTTCTCTAAACAATTGATAAAGAAGCCAGAGAAATGAAGTTAAATATTGAGAAAAAAAGAGAATAAGCACAAATATGATTCTGCTACACACTCATGAGAATGCCTATAATTAAGCAGACCAACAATACAAAATCTTGGCAATGATATGGTGCAATTAGAGCTGTACAGCAATTTGGAGTGTAAATTGGGACAATTTACTTGGGAAACTAAATTTGCAATAACTATTCCTAATAAATAGATACACAACCCTGGACCTGAAAATTTTATATATACTTACATGTGTGTTATATAAATACATTCAAGAGAGACGAGTATATAAATCCACTCAAAGACATATGTGTAAAATGTGTTTGTGAAATGCTTTGTACAATATGTAACAGCTTATTCATTACAGTCCCAAACTGCAAACAGCCCAAATGCCTATCAATAGTAGAATGGATAGATACAATTTGGTATATTTATTCAACAAAGAAAAACACAGCTACAAGCTAGAACCACTGCTACCTGCACCAACAGGCTTAAATCTCACTGTCATAATATTGAGTGAAGAAAACTAGACAGCAAGGGTGCAGAATCTATGATGCCATTTATATGAAGTTGAAGAACAAACAAAACCAATGTCTGATCGTAGAGTGGTTGCTGTCTGGGTGTGGGGGGTTGGGGGGAAGAGTGGATTTTGCCTGGGAAAAGACACAAAGGAAGCTTCTGGGATGCTAGGAATGTTTATATCTTGATCTGAGTGGCATTTACAAGGGTTTATACATATATAGATGTCCATAAACATTTGTCAAACTGTACACTCAAAATTTGTGCCCTTTATAGATCCTTGACTGCAACAAAACATCAAAAAAGAAAATAAAAGTAAAGCATAGAGGCAAAATTTGTGGGTTTTGAATACAACACAAGGAAAGATTTCTGTTACACAAATAGCACGGACGAAATGAACAGACAGGTCACAGGCTTGGAAATGATTCCGATACCACATACAACTAAAAAAGTTCTTAATATTCATAAGAAAGCTTAAATATATAAGAAATTCTTTCAGTTTAGATAGAATAAGATAGGAAAATCTCTAATTAGCCAAGAAAATATGTAATTGATCAATTACATTCACAGAAAGAAACATGAATACCTAAAAAGTGAAGATTATTCAATCTCAATAGTGAGGAAAATTATCAAATTAAAAAGCAATAATGACATGCAAATCTTTTGCCATCAAAATTAAGGTCAGGTATCATCAGTGTGGAAAACTAAATCTCTTCCTGCTTCTGAAATAGAAATAGGTTTAACTATTCTGCAGAGCGATCTGTAGTATGCACATATGTCACCACTCATTAACTCTGTTCCTTGAGATGTACTTCGGAGAAAAAACTCTGTACATATCCATGAAGCAATTGTCCAGTATTGCTGGTAAGTCAGAGTGGGAAACAATCTATATGACCATCAGTAGGGACTGGAAAGGTAAATGTCACTGTGGAATACTTTGCCACAGTGAAAAAAAAAAAACACAAAAAAACAATAAACCCTTCTCTATCTACAGGAAGCAGGAGGGAGGAGTCAGAAGTATTTTCGATGAAAATTGTGAAGTGACACAAAGAGGTGAATAGCCCCAAACCATTCTCTAAATTGTGGTCACATAATTTACGGTGACCTGATGGGTTGGGGGAAGATGAGATGATATTAGGGATAAAAGCAAGGAAAATTAAAGCACATGGAAATACATTTAAAAGGAAAACTACAAGAAGCAAGCATTAGAGCATGCCACAAAATGACTGGTGGTTCCCATTCCATGCACCTGAAGTCCAAAAGAATAAAATAACCTTCCAGAAAACACAGAAAAATAACCTAAACTATTTTCTATTTCTTTCAAATTGCAATCCATGCAGCTAAATCATATCAAAAATGAACAAATTGGACAAGGCAAGAATAATATCATTTGTAATATACTTTGTTGCTACAACTTGTTGAAGCTCAATCTATGCTTAGCTTATGTAATATTCTCTTGGTTTTTTTTTTTAAGATTTATTTATTTATTCTAGAGAGAGAGAACGAGTGGAGGGAGGGACAGAAGGACAGGAGAGAGAGAGTCTCAAGCCAACTCCCCGCTGAGCATGGGAGCCCAACTGGAAGCTCGATATCAAGACCCTGAGATCATGACCTGAGCCAAAACCATGAGTCAGATGTTCAACCGACTGAGACACCCAGGTACCCCAGTCTTGGGATTTTTAATTAAAATTAAAATGTCATTAAATTTATTGAAGTGTGAAAGATAATGCCATATGAATTTTCTGATTTCTAAAGATCTAAGTGTCAGGAAAGTTAACCAGATTTATTTTTACTAATTTAAATCTGCCGGTTTAGCTATAATAATGAAATTATATTCTTTTTTGGCAATTATATTCTTTATAGAAATCTACAATAATAGTCCTATTAGCTAGTCAAATTTTGTATAAGACAGTAAACTAAGAGTATGCTTGAATAATCATCTTCAGAATGGTATTACTTTAAGTAATTTGTGATTTCCTCAGTGTACAACTTTTTGTATTGTTACAAGAGAATAGGGAAATTGTGTTGCTAAATAATGTACCTACTTAAGCTCTAATTTAATGTATGATCAATTCTGGCAATTCTACTTGTTTCATCTGAAAAAAACCCCCACAATTTTATTGATATGATTAATACCGTATTAAAACACCGAAAAATTTAAAAGTACTATACTAATTTCAACTATAATCATCACAGTTCTCATCCTACATTCTAACATGTTAAACTTGCAGGCAAACTAGTTCTAAGCTCATTTGGTTAAGTAAGGAAAAGCCAAAGTCATGATGAATTGCAAAAGGCCATTATATTAGTGCAAATCTGCAGGTGTTTCTGATCTGTAGATCAACAGGTTGCACCCTGGAGATGGTTAATATCAATACAACATATCCACTGTTTGCAGCTGTGCCATTTTTGTTTCACCTTGAGAAAATCAATGTCCATCTGTAATGCTTGGAGTGGCAACTATGGAGCAAATTCCCTGGTTTCAAATCCTAACTCCCCACTTAGCACTCTGTGTTTCTGTGCATAAGACATTTGATCTTTCTGTGCCCCAGTTTTCTCTTGTGTTAAATTGAGCGAATGTCATTATGACCTCTTATTTGGGGCTAGTTAATTAGTGTCCCGAATATTGTGAAAAGAGGCAGAGAGTCCAGTAATATGGAGCTTAGCCAAACACATCTCGCTGCTAGTCTTAGAAAGGAGCTTTTGTCTTAGCAAAAAAAGGAGCTCCCCCAGAGCTCCTTGGAGCAGGACTATGATACACCCAAGTTTTCTGCAGGTGATGGGCACTAAAGACTTCACTGCCACACACTGGTCAATGTCAACCACCTTGACAAATTCTTTCGCTGTCAGCTGCGAATAAGGGGTTTGTATGCTGTGAGGTGGGGTGGTGTCTCCGGCACCCAGAGGTTCATGCATACAGTCCTAGGTTGATGTATGGAGGTAGGCAGGGGCTCCTGGTGGGTGCACTTGCCCCTATCTCTGAATTTCTGTTTTTACATATTTCAGATACTTTTATCTTTTGTGGTTGATAAATCTCTTTTATGATGTTTATGCTAGCTATAGAATATTGTTCTAACAATGCATGGACAGTCTACAAATTAAACCTACATCAGTAATTTGAAATAGTTTAGTTGACAATGTTGAATTGGTTTTCAGAATCCATCCCCATTTCCATAAGCAATTTCAAAACTAATTTGACAGTTAAAGAAAAAGAAGAGCTGTTGGGATCTTCAAATATAACGTCCACTATGGTAATTTTACTTTTTCTGCAAACTTATTATAAATAAAGTTTTATTGATAATCACATAAAAAACTTGAATATATCATCATGTAAAAGCCTTGACCAGGAGGAGCTTCATCTTACCATTTCAAGTACAAGATCTGATATTAAAAAGACATGTTTACAGAAACAGTTCAAGTTTCTCAGTTACATTTTTGAAAAGCTATAATTTGAATGTTTTATAGAAATTCATCATACAATACATGACTGAACACATTGTTTTTCTAATTATTAACTAATATAAAAAGTAACAATTTTTTTTCACCAAGAACCATATAGATGTCACTAGTATGACCAAATCTCTGGTATTCACCCCATTTTACCACAGAAATATTATTTTTCTTGTGTCCCAGAGTGTGAATAATTTAGGGAAGTACTTAACTAAAATATGGTATAAATTCAAACTGGAATGAAAAGAAAAAATTAGGCTTATATTATTGATAAGGGAAAACGTCCAGGCACGGTAGACATTACTAGTTCTCACCAATATTCCTGGGCATTTGGTAGAGTGCATTCCCCATCTTTCTCAGGGTTAGGTATGAACAAGTGACTAGAACAACATGCTGTCATGTGAACAAAAATGACATGTATCACTTCTGATGTGAACTTGTTTCTTTCCTTTTTACCTTCTGTGGTAACTAGCAACATTTGCAATTGTAGAACTATGTGGAGTAAAGCAGCTGTCCCCAAATCCAATGACCTGAAGCAAATCTTAACATTTATGTGTGAGTCCACTGATCATTGAAGGTTATTTGTTCCCTTAGCATAAGCCTAGCTTAACCTCCCAAACTCACCAAAATATTAAATAAAAAAATAGATTGAAAAATGAATGGGGCTTATTTCTAAGACATATTAAGAATTATAATTTTTGAATGAAGTGTGAGAGACTATGGACTCTGAGAAACAAACTAAGGGCTTCAGAGGGGAAGGGGGTGGGGGGCTGGGATAGGCTGGTGATGGGTAGTAAGGAGGGCACGTATTGCATGGTACACTGGGTGTTATACACAACTAATGAATCATCGAACTTTACATTGAAAACTAGGGATGTACTGTATGGTGACTAACATAATATAATAAAAAAAATTAAAAAAAGAATTATAATTTTTAAGAAAATAAGAAGAGATAGATGACCTAGTAAAATTATAGGCAAGCGTTTTGGACAGAAAAGAGGATTCACAGTGTTCAATAAATATAGAAAGAGGTGATTACAGAAATGTAAATCAAACATAATGACATACCACACATATATCAGAATGGCTAAATTCAACACACAGACAGTACCAAGTGTTGATAAGAATAGAAAGCAATGGAAATCCTGACAGAAATGGGAATGGGAATAACCACTTTGCAAAACTGTGGCATTATCTACTAAATTTGAATGTACTTTGTCCCAATGACTCAGCTATTCCACTGCTAGGATTTCTACACCCAGAAATCCATGTAAAAGAGCCAAAACCTGAACCAAATGTAGACTAGATAGTTAAATGCCAGTATATTCATATAGTGGTCTACCATTCATCCATAGAGGAAAACAAATGACAGCAAGACATAAGTACACAGATAAATATCATAAACATAATATTGAGTCAAAGAAGCCGTATCTAGAAAAACACATACTGTATTTTTCCTTTGCATAAATTTCAGAAGCTTGCAAAAGTAGCCATTATGTTAAAAGTCAGGATCATGTTATATTCGGGGAGAGGAGGGAGGTAGGGACTGTGAAGTGGTTTGGGGGGCTTTGGGGTATGATATTACTTCTACTCTGGAGTAGTGGTTGCCAGGGTGTTCACCTTGTGATAATTCACTGAGACGAATATTTGTTCTGTATATGTTTCCTGTGTGTTATACTTAAATAAGAAGAGTTAAAGGGAATATTATTAAGGCAAAATCTCTTTTTGATAAATACGTGTGTAGGCAAACAAAATAGTCTGAGAGTATATATTTCAAAAATTTCATTTATAATTTTCTTAAACTATTATATCTTTCACTTTTTTCAGAAGCATTAAATTTAATATACTGTGTTTATAATACTGGTTTAAAAGTCTCTACATTTCTGTTTTATTTAATGACTGGTTAATGATTTTTTAAAAAACTGTTTTACTGTATCATCAGTAATTTTATTTCAACTTAATTTAAAAAATGAGTAAATTTGGCTGGGAAACTAAGCCACCATTTTTGTTAGTTTCTATTAGAAAGTACATTCCGAGCTAGTAAGAATAAAAAAAACTTTTAAAATGTGGAATCTCTTTGATTACTTGAAGCCTTTGCTTTTAAGAAAGTATTTATATGAATATCTCCCACAGTTTGTGCCACAGGAAGGCAGTTCGGTTAAATGCATACAAGTGGACATAAACGCATGTTTTATTGTTACTGTTTAAAGTGATCTCTCTGCCCCACGTGAGGCTTGAACTCATGACATGAAATCAGCAGTCGCCTATTCTACCTACTGAGCCAACCAGGTGCCCCCATATACGCATATTTTAAATTTTGCTTCTTTTTCTACATTACTTAGTTAGTGTGTACCTGGTGAATTTTATTGTCTTAGGGCAAATTTTGTCATAGAAGGTTATAACTAAAGTAGTATTTTCTAAAATGTGTTTTGTGGGGATTAATCCTGAGAGGTTTTATGCGCGCGCACATGCACACACACGCACACGCACACACACACACAACTTGGTTTCAACTATATCTTGAAGTAAGGTACTCTCTAGCTCCCTTAGGAAGTTAACAAGGCATATGAAAATATTTCGGACTTTAAGTAGTCTTGCAAAAAATGAGCCTTCTTCATTAACATTAGCGCATTCTTCCTTAAGTTTATTTGAAATTCTCCAACATTCCCACTCTATGAAACCCTGGTTTACCTCCAAGTCATACCCGACTGTCCCACATTCTCAACACATGTTGCACTGTTTTGTTCTCTGAGAGACATCTGCGCAATTCCTTGGCATAAGTTTGAATAAAAGTGGAAATTATTTTTGCCTTTTACCTTTCCTCTCCTCAAGTAGCTTTGTTTTCTTCAGTTTTAATCTTACTGGTAAAATCAGGATGCAGTCTGAGGTAAACAATTGAATATGTTGCTTTATCTTGTTTGCTTCTAGAGCCAAGTGATCACACCACCTCTCTTGCCCTGTACCTCACTCACTGTCTCTCCTTGCGGGCAGCACTCACCCTACAGCCCATACAGCCTTTGTCAGGGGTGATCTATTATCTAAAAGGGGGCTTCCTCCTCTCTTCTAACCCATTACAACTTCCATTTTCTGGGTGTAGTTGCTTGGAGAAAGTCATTTTCACAATTGCACACAGTGAGACGTAGCATAGCCTAATGCATTCTCTCTCTTAGGGTTGGAGCTTATTCTATTTCATTTTTTCTGGCAAACAAAGAGGCTAAGTATAGAATTAGACCTGATAAAGTAATCAAGTGTATTTCACCCAGAAAGAACATGGGGAGATATCATGTAGGAGGGATATCCTCCAATCTTGTGTAAGTTCTGTACCAGCTCTCCTGGGTCCCAAAGGCATTGGCTTGGGCAACAGGACCCAATTCCAGTAGGCAGATTTCCACTTCCACTTGTACTCCATACAAGGGTTGGAAACTACTATCCAGAGCTCAACTGGGGGCAGCCCATGAGCTAAGAATGATCTTTACATTTTTAAATAGTAGAAAAAATACCAAAAGAAGAATGTTTTGTGGCACATAAAAATTATATGAAATTTAGCTTTCGGTGTCCACCGGTGAAGTAGACGAGAACAAGGCCACGGTCATGTGTTTACTTGGTGCCTCTGGCGGCTTTCAGACCACAGAGTTGCGTAGTTGTGACAGACTCCATATGGCTTGCCAAGCATAAGGTGTTTACAGTCTGGTTCTTCACACACAAAATTTGCCCAGCCTAACCTGGAAGACAGAAAAACACCCATACAGAACTGCAGCAGCAAGTTACCACTTCCTAATCTCGAATAACACTATGTGTCTCTACGTTCATACTAACGAATACATAGATCTTTCAGGAAACAGTTTTTTTCTTAATTTGCTTTTTGAGGTCTTAAGACTTTAAATTTTAAGTTGCCAATGTAATACTTGCTTTATACAGAAAAAAATCAAAGAATTGAGAGACTTTTTCAGAAAAAATTAAAATCTTTTTACCAAACCTGTAAAATCTGTCTACCAGATATAAGCACTATTAACAGTTGGTCTATATATTCCACCAGCTGTTCTATGATTAATCAAACAGAAACATTGTATAGAATATGGGTATTGTGTTGTGTGTGTGTTTAAGAACTATCCACTATATATAAATCTGTAACTTAAAGGGCAGCCCCTGATAGATTTTACACAACTCATTGATTTTAGTAGTTTTTTGTAACTTCTAGTTGGATATGCCATAGTTTATGCAGCCACCCACTTGTGGATACATGTGCATTTGACTCGCAGTATTTAACCCATCCATGGTAGACTACGTTACATACAAATCCTCACATAAAGGAGATTGATTTCTGTAAGACAGAATCCAATGTTGGATTGCCGTACCAAAGATTTATGTAATTAAAAAATCCAATTTTCTTCTTAGTAATACAAAAAAGATAAACACTCTTCTAAGAATGCTTTTAGTTTAATATATTTTATGACATCTTGCTTTTTAAGACTTAGTATTGTAAAGATGTCAAATCTCCCTATCTTTATTAATTTATAAATGCAGTGCCCCTCTTTTATTTGGGTAACATTATCTGCTGTGAATTCAATATTATTATTGCTATTATTATTATTATTATTTATTTTAATGTTTGAAACTTTTTATTTCAGAGAACAAACCCATTTTTATTTCCTATCTACATCTACTTATTACCTAAATACCAAAAATTCAACCTTATTATTATTGTTGAAATTTCAATATTATTTTTGTTATTACTTGGTTGACTTAACATTTTACTCTTTTACCTGTAATCTGAGACACTTCGTTTTTATTGTGTCATTTGTACAAAATGCACAGCTTGCTTTAGTTTATGCAATCGGGTATGGATCTTTGTTTCAGTAGGTGAGTTTATCCTCCATTTCAAATTCCTGATAAAACTGGGATAATTAGTATTAAGTTTTAAATCTCATCTTATTTTTCTGTTTAAAATGTTTTCTATACTCTTTCTTTTGCTAGTTGGATTTCCTTTTTCTATTTAGTTTTCTTTGTGGCAGGCAGAATGAACGTGTGAGTTCATATGTGACTATGTTTTTAAGGTTCATTGTCTGTTTTTACTCTTCTATCAGGTATCTTTGTATCTATAACACCTAAGCCTTGATCTTTTTGTATAACCACTGTAGGTGAATCTATTAATGTCCTATTTTGAAAGATGAGAAAATCAACACAATTGTACTTCTGCCCTCTTCTCTTAACGGATTTCATTTCTTCTGTTTTAATAGGTTTATCTCCTTGGCTTACACCATTCATCCTTGATTTATCCATTTCAAGAAGTGACTGTTGAATTTCCTTTAAGAAATATGAGGAAATTGCATACATTTGTCAATTTACTTTCTGTTTCTATCTCAGCTTTTACTTATTAAGGTGTTATTTTAGTTTTTCCCCAATTTATAGTTTTTATCTTCTGTGATCACATATCCCATGGTTGATCAGATTTATTCCTTATTCTTAGAATACAGTCAATAATCATAAACCATCAGACTTGTCTATGACATGTCCTCCTATCCCTTGGTTACCTGCATTTTATTGCTGGGCTCTGTTTTTAAGAATGACTCAAGTTACTCAAGAATGACTCTCTAGGGTTCTTTTGTTTGGATTTTTTGGATTGTAATGTCATCCTAGTAGAGGACTCTTAATCATGCTTTCCCTCTGTACTTTGTTACTCTAGCTTAGTAGTTCTGAGCTAGAGGACAATTTTGACCCCAGCCTCCACCACAGGGATTGTCTTAGTCCATTCAAGCTGCTGTAACAAAATACCTTAAACTGGGTAGCTTCACAGCAATAGTTCTCAACCTCAGTTCTGGAGGCTGGGGAGTATAAGATCAAGACACTGACAGATTTGGTATCTGAGGGGGGCCTGTTTTCTGGTTCATAGAGGGCACTTTCTCACTGTGTCTTCACATATGGAAGGGGGCACGGGAATTTTTTTTTTTTTTGGCTTCTTTTATGAAGGCATTAATCCCCATCGTGAGGGCTCCAACCTCATGACCTGGTCATCTCATAATACCATCACCTTGGAGGTTAGGATTTAAATACATGAATTTTGGAAGGACGTAAGCATTCAGACCATGGCAAAGACGTAAGACATCTGGAGTCATTTTTGGGTAGAAGTCAGTGTACTATGGAATCTTGTAGGTAAAGGCACGAGGCAGCTCTCCCATAACAAATACCTGACCTAGAACATCAATAGAGCCGAGGTTGAGCAATCTTTGCCTCATTGTTTCCAGAACTGAATGCACGTGGGCAGAAATATAAAGCTAGCCTGATTAATCTCATTGTAATAGTCACTTGATATTTTTGCACAGATACCAAAGAATTCATTTTTTCAGCCTTGAGATCTCATTATTAAATGATCTGCATAAATTTTTACCCAACATTGTTTTTTTTTTGCTCTCCAAATTAGACCTACTTTTAAGGAGAGTTTTTTTTGAAGTCTCGTAGAAAATCTAGGTGTTCAATTTGGATTGTCAGGGCTACAACCTCTGCCAGCACTATGTGATCTCCTGAATCTCATTCAGCTAACACCCCCAGGATCTGTTCTTTGTCTGACTTGCTGTCTTGCTTTTGGTATGAACAGCTTAGTCTGTGGCCAGAATAGTAAATATGGATATTTCTTAATCAGCTCTTCTGAGAAGTACCTACCCTAATTCCAGTCACCCCAGCCTCCTTGGAAACTGATTTCTGTTTCTTCCCCTCTGTGAGGCTGATACTCCCTGTTTGGACCCTACTTCCCTCTACAACTTGACAGTTGCCATCACGTGGGCAGCCAAGATGAATGTTGAGATCATTTCTGTGTTTCCTTTCTTTCAAGTATCACAGGCTTTCAATGCTTGCTGTTCAGTGCCTGAAAATGGGTGTCTTACGTATTTTGTTTTTAGAGGGTATTGGGTAAGTTACTCCATCATGGCTGGAACTGGATGTAGGTGTTACACTTGAAACTTTGTCCTCCACTTCAGTCATGGAAATCTATTCTTTTCTATTTTAATTTTATTAAAATAATTTCACATGCTTGAATTTGTCTCTATGTTTATAGATTGATTGTAAGTTCCAATCCTAAGGAGAAATAAGTAAATCTCAAAAAGTACAAGATATGGAAAACTTAGAAATGATTTATAGAACTGATCTTAAAGATCTAGAAAGAATCTGCATCCAAGAAAGATAATATAAATTCATTTTTACCACACACAGAACACTCCCAAGAAAGTCAATCAAGTACTAGGTCTCAAAGGAAGCCTTAGTATATTCTAGAGCACTCATAGCATACTAACATTTTCTGTTACAGTGCAATAAATTTAGGAATCAATAGCATTAGTTTAGCATAAGAAATCCCAATTGTCCGAAACCTGATAAATTACTTCTGAATAACCTCCATTTCTTTCTGTGATCATTGCTTTATATATGACATTGCAACCTCATTGGTTACTATTTAAAGGTTGCCTTTTTAATTAAATTTACCCTTTACATTGGTAAAACAACATCTTTTTCATTAGATAAGACATATCATCTTCAGGTCTATAAAAGAAATTTTAATAATATTCATTTGCTTTGACCAGTTTCCAAACATTACATTAGCAGTGAGATATCAAGAGTAATTTTCTCAGTCAAAGTGGGGAGGAAAAGCTAACCCAGGGAATGTTTGCGATAGGAGACATATGTGAATGCGTATTTTCTATAGTGCAAATAATTCATATAGTTTTATAAAAAATAATTTAAAATAAAAGGCATTTTTCACTTTTAAAATATTAGAATGGATTATTCCAATGATTATTAAGTTACTGAAATTGCCGATCATTTTAATGAATTTTTATGTGCTATGGGAACCAAGTAATTATTGGAATTGTGTTTGCTATATCGTAATTGTCATTCAGGATATGTTGAACTTGATCTTCACTATGTTGGAGATTTGGCAATTTCTTTTCTCTGTAGTCTTTCTGAATACATCATTGGGGGTACTTTGTGATGTCTGTCAACACAGAGATATTTACATCTGTTTGTTTGTGGATATCTATCTATATCTATATCTCTCTATATCTTAATAGTCAAGTCTCTTTATTTCCTGAGTGTGGTTAATGAGGCTTTCAATAGTAGCATCAGATATAAAGGGGATATGTTGATATTCAAATCCATTTGGATCCTGGATTTCAGACAATGAATAGGGAAATTTTGAATAGTAAAGCATTTATCAAGCATTTGTCCAAAATTATTTAGTTCCAAAGTTTGGACAACAAGATTTTCAGTTGCCAGGGATGATGATATGTGATTGTTTTACACAATGCTGAGCAACAGCAGAGGTTTCACTACAGTTATGACAAAAGTTGATACACAGAGAATTAAATTTCAGGGAAATGTCAGTGATTTATTTTATTAACCAATTTCTGCTGTAGGAAAACTCACACCATGTCAAGATTTACAGTGAAATTAAGTTGACAAAGCATTTAAGGAAAGCCAAGTCTCCTGGGTAAAAGAGGCATAGTTCCCAAGAATACATGAAATTCTAATTCACAGTTTCTTTCAGTGTTACCTACTTCAGAATGAATACAAATCTCTGACTGAGGAAACATCTCTACCAACTTTCAATTATTGCTCTTACCCATTTTATGGATTAAATTACAGCCTTGTAATAGCTTGCTCTATCTACCTGTCTATTTATCTATTATCATCTATCTATCTATCTATCTATCTATCTATCTATCTATCATCTATCATGTTTATCATCTATCTATTCATCCATCAATGATGGAGTTTGGAGTGCAGTCCTAGTCTAAGCTAAGAACAGCACAAACTCTTTGCTATATTCATTGTTCAGTTATGAATTATTTTTAAAGCCCTTTCCAGTTCTTCAGAAGAACTCCTAATATGACAATTCCTAAAGACTGACAAACACATATTTTTTGTGAAGCTGTGACATAAGATTCTTTTGACCCATTTGCCAATCTTTATTTGAGGAAGCGTAAGTATCACTTGCTTAGGAAAAAAGCAACCCGTAAGCCCTTTACATCAGCAAAACTTCAGATAAGACAGTTGTGAACTTATCTGGTATAAATATAGATCATCTCTATATTTAGGGTAATATTTATACAGTAAAACTTCTTAGAAGGTAAATAAAATTGAGGAATTATAGAGCTCTGAATGACATAATTATAAAAAGAAGCTTATCTAGTTACTTATATATAGTATCAGAATTTGTGCCTAATTTGTTTCTGCTAGTTAAGCACCTCTTAGAAATAAAGTTAATAGATTTATAGGAAACAGGGGCGCCTGGGTGGCACAGCGGTTAAGCGTCTGCCTTCGGCTCAGGGCGTGATCCCGGCGTTGTGGGATCGAGCCCCACGTCAGGCTCCTCCGCTATGAGCCTGCTTCTTCCTCTCCCACTCCCCCTGCTTGTGTTCCCTCTCTCGCTGGCTGTCTCTGTCTCTGTCAAATAAATAAATAAAATCTTAAAAAAAAAATAGATTTATAGGAAACAAACTGACAGTTGCTGGAGGAAAGGTGGATGGGGGATAGGGTAACTGGGTGATGGGCATTAAGGAGGGCATGTGATGTGATGAGCACTGGGTGTTATATGCAACTGATGAATTAATTGAACTCTACATATGAAACTAATGATGTATTATATGTTAGCTAAGTGAATTTAAATTAAAAAAGAAAACAAAAAAGAAATAAAATTAATAGATTTAAAGAATTAAAAACAAACTGAAATAAGTATAGAAAAATAGAATTTATTTTTTATATCTACATGGATCTTGCTGATATAGGTTTAAGTTCTTTCAAACAGCTTTCCTTCTTATGTTGGTTTGCATTCTTTCCCTCCAAACTCCATAATCTAGTTTACTCTATATTTGGTTTATCATTCATTTTTTTCATGACATAATGCATAGTGCACAGTAATAGATTTTAAAGTACTAGAGTTAAAATTAAGAATGCTTTAGGCTTTATGGTGTGTAAAGTGACTTTGAACAAATGTAGAATATATCATGAATAGGTGGTACTGCTATATTTTCTAGTTTATGTGAGGGAAGCAATATTATATTATTATTAACATTACAATATCATATTGATCTGAATGTGCTTTAGAACTAACCCAGTATGTGTTCAGAAAAAATGCCATGTAACAAATATGGAACATAACTAGGACTGTTGGATAAATTAGAGGATGCCAAATATAATAATATTTATATATTATATATAATAATATAATAGAATTAATATAATAGAATGACAGTCAAGCCAATATGCAGAGCCAGCTAACAAAGATGCTTTAAACTGCATCATTTCTTTGGACACATTAAGAGAATGTTTAAGAGAGTGCTTTAAAAATGCAATTTAAGGACTTAATGCAGATAATTTTTGCTTGCATACATCTTATAATTTTGAAAGTAATACTTAAATATTGCAAACTTAAACTTACTCTTGTGTTTCCAAGTTGACCTTTTAGAGAGTAAGCACATTAACTTAAAAGGATAAAATTAAAATACTCCTTCTAAGACTATTTTTCTCCCACATAAGAAGGAACCAACTCATAAAAATTATATATCTTGAGCAATGTCATACAGCTGGTTAACAGAGTTGTTGGGACTCAGACCCAGGTTACCTGGTCCCAATCTTTGTGCCTTTTCCATAATAGAATGATATGTAAGAGATAGAAGATTTTGCAATTTCAGGAATAAGTCTGTGCTCAAGAGTTTATTAAAAATTATTTGATGGAGGGCACGTGTTATGAGCACGGGGTGTTGTACGCAACTAATGAATCATTGACCACTAACGTCAAAAACTTATGAGGTTATATGCTGGCTTATATGCTGGCTAACTGAACATAATAAAAAATTATTTGATGTTTCAGGTCTACGTAATTACTCCATACTCCCATCCATCTGAAACTCCAACTAGAAGTTGTGTTAAGGAATTAACTTCAGCCAAGTTGAGGCCAATGAATTGTTTTAGTATTTTCTTGAGAGATAAGTGGAAACTAATATTTATTAGGAGTCCAAAGTTCAGGAAGAATGAGATTATTATGTCATTTACCAGCAGTTAGCAGGAGACTACTTAGAAATTAAATTTCATTCCAACTTTCACCTTTATTTGCCTGCTTATTTGCTGAACATCAAATCCATTTTCACTGCTCCCTGGTTTTCAATGCCCAACCTCATGATTAAATGATCATATTTTGGTGTCCTGTCCTGCTGTTTTTTTCATTCTTTATATGGTATCTCTAATTCTTTTGTCTATTTCTGGCAATCTGATTATTCATGTTTGAGGCTTTCAGTCACTAAAAATTACTGGATGATTTCCCATTTGCTGCCACATTGCAGCACAAAGAGAGACTGCAGAGAAAATCCTATAGTATTTCTAAGTAGTAGGTTTTTGGAGGGGGCAAGAGAACTTGAAGGAGGAAGATCCCTAATCTTGGCAAGATCTAATATAGGGGACAGCTGAGACAGTCTTCTTAGAAGCTCACATAGCAAATTATGCTGTAAGTATTTTACATTAGAATTTCACCTTTGTAAGGAAAGTTGAGTTAAGATTACCTACTTAAATCACTCATCTGAGGCTCCTACCCCTACAGCATGTGGGCCTTCATCAGGGATGTGGGCACTTTCCGTGCTCGTGACCTGAGCCGAAAGCAGATGCTTAACCAACTGAGCCACGCAGGAGCCCTGGAAATGCCTGCCTGCCTTCCTTCCTCCTTCCTTTCTTGCTCTCTTGCTCTTTCTCTTTCTTCTTACCATATTTATCTTCTAGTAATTTTCTACTTTTAGGCTTTCTAAAACTTACAAATTTTCTCTTTTATTCTAATTTTTCATCTTTATTAAAATAATTTTATATAACTTGAAATTTTTATGTGCTTATTATAACAAAGTAGAAAATAAGCAAAATGATGAAAAAAATCACCTGTAATACCACCACCAGAGATAACTATTTTTTTTTAAAGATTTTATTTATTTATTTGACAGAGATAGAGACAGCCAGCAAGAGAGGGAACACAAGCAGGAGGAGTGGGAGTGGAAGAAGCAGGCTCCCAGCGGAGGAGCCTGATGTGGGGCTCGATCCCAGGACCCCGGGATCACGCCCTGAGCAGAAGGCAGGTGCTTGAGGACTGAGCCACCCAGGCGTCCCAGAGATAACTATTGTTATCATTTTGATGTATTTTTGAAAGTGGATGGTGATATAATCATCTTTTATCACTTAATATATTTTGTAAGTATTTTTGCAAGTTGCTAAACTTACTTCTATATTATAATATTAGAGATGAATTACATCCATTGTATAGATATTTCATTATTATTTTCATCAATCTTTATTGTAATTTTTGAATAAAATACGATTTCATTATAGCAATTTTCAAGAAATAAGGAGGAACATTTTAAGACTGTGAAACTAAATCATCTGTAGTACCAACTCTTTTGTCTTTCCTTTTGGTTATATATATCATGTTTATCTTATAATAAAATGTGGTAGAAGCTTATATTTATTATATTCATTATTATTTCATATATGTAATGTAGTAATAAATACTATTGCAAAAACACTAAGCAAAACTCCTTGAAGGTAGAGACCATATATGACTCATCTCTGGGACCTAAGTGCTTAGCCAAAGTCTGAGGTGTGATGGGTCTACGCTTCTGTTTAATAAGTGATTGAACATGAATGGAACCTTACATTTGGGAAAATCATTTGAAATCAGGATTTCTAAATCATTGTTTTCTCTTTCTATATTTGATATGAAAATTAATACAGAGTAAAATTATCAGTAACATTTATCAAATTATCTGAGATAGTTTCATTTTTTCTTAATTGAATTCATAGCGAGGGATATAATCAGTATTGAAAATTATCTTCTGCTGTTTTCTCCTAACGAGGACAAAGCAGAAATGGACATGACATAAGACATCAGGGTGTCATATGTTGGCAAAAACAATCACCAGCTGTTTTGAATCTGTTGTAGTTCATGATCATACTGAGAAGACACGGAAGTCAGTGCCTAGGCTCTTCTCTGCTAACAGTTTTAGTCAAATCCATAATTGGGAGAGGATTCTGTTTCTAGTATGTCTGATGTAAATTTGAGGAAATTACTAAATGACAGGTACAAATTAGGCAGTAGGATATTTTTTAAAAATACAACTTGTTTTTTATTTCCCTTTACCAAAGTAACATTGAAGAAATTATAGATAAGAAAAAAGATGACAGGATGGACTGGTGATGGGTAGTAAGGAGGGCACGTATTGCATGGTGCACTGGGTGTTATAGGCAACTAATGAATCATCGAGCTTTACATCAGAAACCAGGGATGTACTGTATGGTGACTAACATAATATAATAAAAAAATTAAAAAAAAAAGGAAAAAAGATGACAGAATCTTTCCTAACCTAACATATTGCTTCAGCTTTCCAACTTGTTTGCTAATATGTTTATATAAATGGATAAAAATATCAATTTGTGGGCTGCCTGGGCGGCTCAGTCCATTAAGCATCTGACTTTTGGATTCAGCTCAGGTCATGATCTCATAGATTGTTACATAGAGCCATGTGGCTCCACGCTCAGCAGGGACTCTGCTTGAAGATTCCCTTTCATTCCTTCTGCCCCTCCCCCCACTCACATGCGCACCCTCTCTCCCTTCTCTCTCTCTAAAATAAGTAATTAAATCTTTTAAAAAATATTATTTTGTATTTCTAACTGGATTTTATAAAAGATAAATTATATTAAGAAGATAACTTTCAAAGTTACTATTTCTTTTTCTCTTTAGGTAATAGTGATACCAGAGACATAATACAAAAATCAGTATATTTTTATTGGAAAGTATAATGAAAGAATAATTGTTAATGAACTTAATGCTTACATAATCAATATATATTCTTTTCTCATAGATTGTTGGAGCCCAAGAATACATTGTTTAAACAGCGTGTTTCTTTCTTCCTACTTCTAGGGAAGGTAGATGGGTAGAGAAACTGGAATGGTTTTTTGGGTTGTTTTAAAGATTTATTTATTTATTTAGTGCAGTGGGGAGGGGCAGAGGGAGAGGTTAGATAGAGTCTTAAGCTGACTCTGCTCTGAGAGTGAAAGGCTCACACCAGCAGATCTCAGAACCATGAGATCATGACTGGACCTGAAACCAAGAATTGGCTGCTCAACCCCCCAGGCACCCTGTGAAGTGGGAATGCTCTTTGCACAGAAAAGAAAGCCTGCATCTAAATAACAACATGAAACAAACGATGTTGTGTATCCTCAGGAAGTGTAAGGTTATGTAAAGAAACCAATGTCCTGTCTGTGTTCCCCTAAACAGGGTTTATTCTCAAGAGTCTATCCAAATATTATTTGCAGAGATGTTTTAGCTCTACTTATGTTTAGGTTTTTTTTTTTTTATTTTTTCTCTCAGATATTATGAACTTCTCAGTCTGTTTAGCAGTTGGCAGGGATTACGGAGCCTAATAAACTGTGTCTAGTTATAGCTTTATTGCTTCTGTATTTCCTCAGGAACTTCTGTCAGTTGGTTGAGTGAAGTTATTGAAACTGCTGATTTTTAAGCTCCTGAACCACAGCATCAGAAAGGAAGATCTGTAGTGAAGATTCTAGATCCAGCAGGGGTTATCACGTGTACATCCAGAGCACAGCCTCAGTCCAGCCAGAGAAACTATGATGACACTTCACACCAAGAATCAGAGAACTTTGGAGAATCCAGACACACTTCTGAAGGCTCAACCTCAACTGATACATAGAATTTGAGACTGAGTCCAAAATGGACTGGCTGAAATCCATATGGAGGATCACACATGCTATTTTTGTAACATGTTCTTGGTTCCAAGTTGAACTTTTCTTTTTCCAAAGAAAGAAGAGAGGAAAGAGTCAATTAGCACTTAGTTGTTTTCTCCTATTAATTGCTGTTTCTGTAAAGTGCATTGGCAGAAAATGTTTCTGATCTTTATTAATTTGGCACAGTGTTAATCCCCAGGTCATAGGAATTGCTACAGTGTACACAGCTAGGGAAAAGAATGCAGGGCTTAAAGGAAAAATAAAGTCAAGACTGTACCATACTATATGCACATGGATGTTAAATGCAGGATATTCTCACTCCAAATAATTCTGTCACAGACACTGATTTACATATGGACAAGGGATACAGGGGTAGCAAAGAAGAGGAGGAATTCTGGATGCATTTGAAGAGTTCATCTATTGCTATGGAAACAGATACATCCTAGCAACAGCTGCTTGCTACATAGCTGACATGCAGAGCTTAAGGCCTTAAACAAGAGGAAAATGAGCCACGAAGAAATCTTTAGTATATATAGCATTTATATTTTTAAAGGTTTGAAATGGAGAGTAAGAAATTCATACATAATTATGTCAAAGAATAGAAAGTTTCAGAAATTGAGGTTTATCTTCTCACCATCATAGAACCCAGAATATTACTTGTTATATTACAATATAACAAGTTTTTTCTACTATTATCCTGATTGCAAGACAAAAATGTCACTTATCAGATAGCCAGTGCTACTTGAATATCTTTTGCTGAGCCTAGAAGATAGTATTCAACATATTTTAATATATATTCTTTGTTCGTTGTTCTTAGAATCTTATCAGTATAAACAATTTCAGACCTTCCTCTGTAAAAGGAGAAAATTCAGACAATGGCTTAAGGTTTTTATTTAAAGCTTGAAAAATATTGTAATCATATGTTTTTAATTTTAGTGAATAGAATAGTTCTCTGATGCTTAAAATTTTCTGGGTAAGTGTTTCAGCGGTACATTTTACATGTTTAAATAAACAGTTATATAAAATGAAAATAACCAATTATTTGTCATAATTTCACATCACTCCCTATGAGTGGGATGTGTGTGTGAGTGTGTGTCCATAGCAAATAATTTCCAGGGAGCAGAGAACTGTTTCTCTAACTTTTAAATATCTGAATGTAAATTCAACACACATCTTGTAGACTTCCCCTTCTCCTATTTCTGGAGCTATCAAAGTTAGTGACCTAACAGTGGAACTAATCATATTGCTATAGACCCTTTTAGGAACCTATGCTGCTCTGCTGTTTTACCTATCACTTTTAACTTCTAGAATCACAATTTTAATATTTAAAATATATTCTCACAACAAGCCATAGGACAGAGCAGAAGACAGCTATTGAAAACATGACCTGTTAGAGAGAGCAATTCAGAAAATTATAGTAAATCAGTAGAATTCACTTTGTACTTAAATGGCAACACTATTAAGTGTCCATCAGTTACAAATGTCATTTTTTATGTTAGTTTCAGGTGCACAATATAATGATTCAACAATTCTATACATTACTTGGTACTCATCAAGGTAAGTGTACCCTTAATCCTCTTTATCTACTTGGGTGAAATAGACATGTCATTTTGTTAATCCAGAGCTTAAAAATTTTCATATATCTTTACTAAATAATTGAAAGGCATATTGTTCCATTTGTCCTTCAAGATAACCAGGCATATTGTTCTAACTTATTTTATTTTATTTTTTTAAATGTAGACTGAAGAGTATAATGAAACCCCATGTAACCATTACTCAACTTCAACTACTAATCCAGGGTCAATATTTTTCAGATACACCTGTTTCTCCTGTATTATTTTGAAACAATTACATTAGCCATTACTTCTGTAAATCGTTCAATATTCATCTCTTAAAGAAAACTCTTTTTAACTAAATCACAATAACATTATCGAAAAGAATTACCAATAAATTCTTAATTCTATAATATATCCAGTAAATGTTCAATTTCCAATTGTTTCACGTGTTATCATTTTTAGAAATTTTCTAATTTTTAAATGTTTTATAGTTTGCTATTTGAATCTGGGTTAAAGTCCAAACTGTGCAAATGGTTTATGTGCCTATGACCTATAGGTTCTGCCTCCAGCTTTTTTCCCCTTGCAACTTAACTGTGGAAGAAATTAGGTTATCTATCCAGGGGAATTTTCAACTATCAGGGTTTTGCTGAAATCCTTCTATGTTCTTCTGTGTTTTTCCCTCCCTTGTCTGTGTTGCTAGTTGGTTGGATCTCCGAGACTTAACCATATTCAGTTCAATCTTTTTTAAAGATTTTATTTATTTGAGAGAGAGAGAGAGTGAGAGAGAGAGAGAACAGGAGAAGGGGGAGCTGCAGAGGCAGACGGGGAAGCAGTTTCCCCACTAAGCAAGGACTCCCGATGCAAGGCTCCATCCCAGGACCCTGGGATCATGACCTGAGCTGAAGGCAGACGCCCAACCTACTGAGCCACCCTGGAGCCTGAAACAAGCAATATTTAAAGAAATCTAGCATTCACCTCTACTTGCTTGCAATTAATTCCTCCTCCACTTATATAGGTATCTGTTTTTAAAAATGTTTCTTTCTTTTCTTTTTTAATATTAAGCATACACATATATAAAATTACATTAGGGTTTTTAAAAGAGATAAATGATAGCATATTATATATATTATATAATAATACTCATATATATCAACTTTTTTTCCCCTTGCTTTTTTTCTCTGAAAAATATTTCCCTAAGATTGATCTCTAGTAGTATTTAGAGATATTTCTCATTCGTTTTTACAGCTGTATGGTAATCCATTGTGTGGAAATATCATTTAATTCAATCAGCTTCCTACGGATGTATGTGATGTATGTTTAAATTGCTCTAACAAATATTCCTGCAATGCAGTCTTATGCAGAAGTTTTTTTTGTTTTTGTTTTTTTTTTTTTGCCAGTATATCTGTGAGATAGATTCCAGGAACTGAGATTTGAGATTGCTGGGTCAAAATATAAATGCTATGTAATTTTGCTAGCAATTTCCAAATTTTTTCCAACAGCAATTGCTCCATGTTGCATTCTCCCTAAAGATAAATGAACTTGCTTCTTTTCCCACAGTTTTGCCAACAGAATATGTTTTCTGATTTTGTTCCAAGTTAATATGTAGAAAATGCTCTCTTGGTATAGTTTTAATTTGCATATTCTCTTATTATGACTGAGGTTGAATACTTATTCACATGGTTAAAGCCATTTGCAGTTCTTATTTCTATGAATTATCAATTATTTTCTATAGCTGGTCTTTACAGGGCCATCAGTCCTTTCTTATATTAGAAACACTTAATAT
Source organism: Ailuropoda melanoleuca (assembly GCF_002007445.2). NCBI lineage: Eukaryota > Metazoa > Chordata > Mammalia > Carnivora > Ursidae > Ailuropoda > Ailuropoda melanoleuca. The sequence continues at coordinate 97,156,730 of NC_048227.1, read as the reverse complement.
ATTTGAGATATTAATTATTTATCTATGATTTAAGTTGCAAATAAGTAATTTGTTACTATTTTGTTTATGGTGTTTTTATTTTTATTTTTAATTTTTAAAGATTTTATTTTTTTAATTTAATTTTTTCTATTTTTTGAATTTAAATTCAGTTAGCCAACATAGAGTACATCATTAGTTTCACATGTAAAGTTCAGTTATTCATTAGTTGCATGTAACACTCATCACATCACGTGCCCTCCTTAGTGCCCATCACCCAGTTAACCCATACCCCTACCCACATCCCCTCCAGCAACCCTCAGTTTATTTCCTACAGTTAAGAGACTTTCATGGTTTGTCTCCCTTTCTTATTTCTTCCCGTTCACTTTTCCCTGGGAGCCTGATGTGGGGCTTGATCCCAGGACCTTGAGATCATTACCTGAGCCTAAGGCAAACTTTTAACTGACTGAGCCAGTTAAAAGCCATCCAGGCACCCTTTAAAATTCAATTTTTTTAAATGACAAAAAATTAAGATTTGTTATGTTGAATAATAACATCTTCGCTTGGAAATGAAGCTATCTTACCCAGCAGGACCCTGAAGATAGAGATCCCAAGACAAAGGAGTTGTAATCTAACAACAGAAACAAGTGCTACAGCATCTTACATTTTAGTAACTAACTCTCTGACGTAATTCCCATAATACTTAACAGATATAAGAAACTTGAGGAACCAGGTATGTAAGGGAGGCAACTAAAAGGTGTCAGCCTACCATATGGCCAGGTTATGGGATAGTGGGCTCTCCTTTGAATGATATGACTACAAAATTTACATAATTTCTATACACTGTTTTATTATACAGTAATTTATGTGTGTGTATATATCTATACACATGTATGTATTTTACATGCATGTTTTATATACAATGCATGTATAATAATGTGTATTCCTGTATGAGCCCCTTACATGTTTGGACTCTGTCCATCTCTCACTGTAACCCATTCTGTAGCACAGTGACTAGAGCAAAATTGGTGCTCAAACGTTTTATCAAATGAAAAAATAAAACCAAACATTGTCATTTGTGCCTAGGTCTGACCCTTCTTACGCAAAAGTTATCTGTGCTTAGAAACAGGCTGCAAACAAATCCCACAGTTCAGACTTTAACAAATTCCCATATGGCAGGATTTCTCCCCATAGAAGTAATTCAATACAGGAGAATAATATTATTGCTTTCTTGACTTTCATATTTCTGAAATGGTAAATTGGCTTATGCATGGAAAGTTTTGCTCTGTAGGAAAAACCAACCACTCTGAAAGCTGGAAGCTTAAGATATTGTACCTAAATGGAGGGAGATCTCTGACTAATTTGCCGGTCACCATCAAAAGTGAATCTTGAGTAACAATGCAATTTGCTTTCTGCTGGAATGACAAAATGGGAAGATCTTTATCCTTGAGTGGTTTATCCTGAACTGGAGGAGCCAGATAAGAGTCAAGAAGGTAAATCAGATACAGAGTCAACAAAACTAGGTTTTTTTGTTTTGGTTTTGGTTTTGGGGCTTTTGTTGTTGTTATTGTTGTTGTTGTTTTTAAGAGAGAGACAGAGCATGAGCAGTGGAAGAGGGGCAGAAGGAGAGAGAGAATCTTGGGCAGGCTACACACCCAGGGCTGGAGCTAGACATGGCTTGATCTCACAACCCCGAGATCATGACCTGAGCTGAAATCAAGAGTTGGTCCCTTAACTGACTGAGCCACCCAGGTGCCCCTCAACAAAACTTTTAAAGAAGTATTTAATTTTTGCATATTTCCACTGTGATGCACAAATTTTAAGTGCATTCTTTTTATTTAACTACACAACCGATATCATTCAGTCATTTAGTATAGTTAACCATTTTTACATTTTCAAATTCTCTCATGCTCTCTTGTACTTTATTTAAGCACAGAGGCATTTTCAGTGTTCAGAATTTTATGCTTCCTTATTTTGGCAAGCAGTTTTCAGTAACTTCCTTTTTGAACCAGAGAAGCAGAGATTAATACTTTGCTTCTTTATGATTACAGCGTTCATTCTTTCCTTCTAGAGATTTCAGAACAGGAGGGAAATAACCATAACGAGAAGAACATGTGCAACTCTCTCTAATTTAAACAAAAATGCCTGAGTCTAGCAAAAATATTTTGACGAAAAGGAAAAGGATAACATTTTGTTCACATATTAACTATTATTTACAAATAGTACAATTTGGTTTACACTTGATCTAATTATAGAAAAATGGAGTTCCTATTTTTTGAATGTTTAGACATGGTTTAGCCACACAAGTTTTGTCCCAGAGGATGCCAAAAAAAAGAAACAAACAAACAAAAAAAACCAACCAACCCTGTAAAAAGTGTGGAAAAAAGACTGAACGTGATATCAGACAAAATTAATATCTATAAATATAGAAAGTGTGCCTGAAACACACAAAATAAAGTAAAAGTTGAGGCAATTATTTACATAAGTAAGTACCTACTGGAACTCTGCAAAATGAGTATATCTAAAACATCCCAATAATTGAGGATATTTGATAAAGAACACGTATCTCAAGTCTTCACCTGGCACCGTATGTAGTCTTGCCTCAAACACATTAATCGGTTCTCAGTGAAAACTTTCCACTTGTTCAGGGGTGTGAGAAGGTTATAAAGGCATTAGTTTGGCACTGATTACGCTAAGATTAGAGAGTGTGGCAGCAAACTATTGCCAAATTCTTAAGCAGAATCTTCAGCAGATACAGCAATAAAAATGCAAACCTCCTTACAGGAGCACGCTGGGTTCAAGTATGACACAGGGATTTTTCTAGCTTGCAGTTCCAGCTCATGACCAGAGATGGCGCTGAGTGTACAGGGAACCTCCGCCAATCTGACTCAGAAGTCAGAAAAAAATCGGGCTAAAGTCTGTGTGCATGAATCCTGGGCAGCACATCTTAGTGAATATGGAGGAAGGGGAAAAAAAGCATAAAGAACAAATTAAAAAAGCCTTGTATTAGGGGAATCACATATGGGAAAAGAGATAGGAATGAAAATCCTGACGGGTTAATATGGGGAACTTCAGGAACATGGATCAAAGCACTGACAGAGTTGGGGCATCAATGTCTTTTCTCAGGTTAAATAACCCATTAGGGAAGTTCTTCTAATATTGTAAGTGTTTATTTGGCAGAAGGGCCATGGGAGTTTTAGTGTTCTTAATATTATATTCTAAAGGTGTGTGTGGACTGGTTATACTTCTGTCTTTAACAAATAAAGATCCGAAAGTAATTTGACGTAGTCAGAGAGTACAACCCCCAAAGTCTAACGATGCATTTGAAATTTCTTTTCGATGAACAGATTCTTGGCAAGCAAAGATATCTTAAGTGAAAAAGGCACAAACTGCTTTCAGCCACAGCTGATGTGCATATCTCTTGACCTGTATTCAGAAAAACAGAATTGAAGACACCACATTAAAAAAAAAAAAAAAAAATTACTCAACCTCCTTCCAGTAAGTATGGCAATGATTTCTAAAATTATTTTTATGCTTTTGCATTCTTTACCTTTCAGTGTTTTTAAAAAATTACAAAAGTAAAATGAAAAAATTTCTAATTTATACAAAAGCACTTTAAATAGAAAACCAAAGTGTCCTTCCCTGCCTTGTGTATACACCTCCCTTCTTCATCTCCCTTTGGAATTCAGAACTAGAGCATACACAGCTGGGGACCAAAGGTGCTAAGTACTTTCCCTTGCTATGCAAAGTGTGGGTTGTGAGTCATCAACATCAGCATACCCAGCAGCTTGTCAGAAATGCAGAGTATGAAGCCTCAGCCCAGATTTAATGGATCAGGATCTGTATTTTAACAACACCCCCAAATGATACATATGCACATCGAAGTTTGAGAAATTCTGCTCCAGATTCCAAAGACAGAACTATTGAGGGCAAATCCTTCTCTTCCAGCTTTGCAAGAGGCTGTAGAAATAGTCTACATTGAAGGCCTCATCCTTAGACTGTAGAGAGAGGGGACTAGGGAGGAGGAGTCTAGGTCCACTATCATCAGAGACATTGAGAAGCAGTGCTCACAGAAAGAGACTGTGTCGTCTCTAAAGAAGTGAGAGGAACTCCAAGGAAATTGGTGATACATATTAATGGTGCTGACAATGAAGGAACGCTTGCATCTCCGTCCAAGCTGGATATTTGTTTATTTTCAGAATCTACACAGCCACCCTGGTGTTTTCCTTGGAGTAAAAGGGAGCATGCAAGTGCTTGGATGAGCCCGACAATGTTTCCCTAGAATTTAGGGACATATGTAAACCATTTATGGTCTTGAGATTTTAAATGTGGGAGGCTTCTGTAGCCTGTGATAATGCTGTGAGAAGGGACCCTGGTGTACTATGGGAAGAAGATGGGGGTCAACCAGTTCCCCAAACCCTCTCTATTCTCTATGTTCTCCGGAGGGGTCCAAAACAGGGTGTGCATAGTTCCTGTGGTTCCATGAGATGAGACCTAGAGATTCAATGACAGGGTATGCACCCAGGTGACTAATAAGCCTAGCAAGGTTTTGTCCCTTCCAGAGAAGTAATTATAGGCATGAACCACTGTCCTAGCTGACAGAAGTCTTTGTCGCTATCTCTGAATGGAGCATCGGTGACAGTAGACGACTGGGTGAACATTGGGTGAACACCGCCCTAAGGAAAACTTACAACCACAGGTGGGACTGTCCCCTTCACGGAGGTCATCTGCAGCCAGAGAATGAGCTCAAACCACAGCAAGACCAGGGTCTACTGCCCAGCAGCGGCATTCAGGTAACTATATTAGATGAACCTTACTGCCACTATCCATACTTTTGCATGTCTTCCTTTAAAAAGTTCTAAACAGAAAAAAAGGAAAGCAGGAGGATAGAACAGATCCCATCTTCCTCCATCATTCCAAGAACATGGGTTATAACTCAAATCTATTCTCGAAAGTGAACAAGGAGTAAGAAAGGAAGAGCTAAGATTTCAACTGTGTTTATGTTCTTGGTGATTGAAATTAGATTAGACTTCAATAACTAAAAGTGACCAGAAAGGTATAGAATCTTCCCAAGAGGTAGTCAATGGATGAGAAAGCATTCAATGTAGCAGGGTTGGAAGTCATGGTAGAAAACATAAAACCAATGGCATCTATTCACTTTTCTTTAAAGAGAGAATTATAAGTGTAGATAACATATATGTTTAGAAATCTTGGTAAATCATCTTCTGTTTTCTCCATGATAAGCAAGATGAGGAAAGTGCAATTGTCTTACCTCTTGTCTCTCCCAAGTTCACTTCTCTTGATTAGGGCAGTTATATCACTGCTGTTTTTACTTTGTGGATAGGTTTATAACTTTGCTAAAAGTAATATAATATTAGTTATTGTTTAGGAAAAGGAAATACAGCTAGCACTGCAAATAAGTTGAAGAAATAGCGAATGCCTTTACACTCTATCCACATTTTCTCTCAGCATCCCTACATTTGGGTGAGTTATTTGGGAGTTACTCTTCATGCCCTGTCCTGATCTCCTAAGAACTCCTGAGAACTCACGTCTCAGTATCTGCAGAAGGAGTCCTCTCTGCCTGTGGGGAAGGCTGGAAGAGCTGAGGACATAAGGCTCCTGGGAGAGTCCTCGGCCAATGACTGACAAGAACTGCAGGATAAATGCCCCACTTCTCTTTCCTCGCCTGTCAAGGAAGGACAAATGTGGGATATGTTGTACACCATTTCCCAGTTTTGGGTGAGGAAAATGGCAATTATTAAAAATAAAGCCACTGTGACAGAATGGGTCTAACACGTGCATTATTACATGAAGGTTGGTGGACTGACTGAGAGTCTGAAAACCATAATAGTTAATCTGCATAATGGAAAGTGAGCCTTTCTCTGACTTGCCAAATGGGATAAGCAAAAAATATAAAATAATTTGGGGAAGTTCACAATGATCATAAAACGGTGTTATACGATACTGTGAATAGAATCATTCCTTGTATAATAAATTTTTATATTCTATTTAGAGACTTTTGCTGGGGCTGTTTATCAAGTTTATATTTTCAGTGTCTTTTATTTTTCCTCTTCCTTCCTGAAACAAGCATTTTAAGATGTGTTAGTATTATTTTTATATAAGTTTGAAAGAAGTGAGGAGACAGAGAGATAAAACTCAAAGTAGTTCGTTTTACTCTTGTTGAAACAATTTTGCAGAAAAGGCAAGAAGGAAGGATCTGGAAACACTTATCTAAAATATCTCTGAGACCATCTGTGGATTTTAACTTTCTATGATAGTTTCAGTGTTTTAGGTGTGCTGCTGATTGTCAGGAAGAGGCCACTCACACATACACCAACACTCACAGTTCTCCATCCATGAGGACATTCGATTATGTCTAGGATTTAACTCACCGGGACTACAAAAATGTTATGGAAAGTAATGTGACTATGCAGGGCCTAGGGGTCCAAAAATATATGCAGTGGCTGGTGAAACTGCCAGCAATTTTGGTAAAAGGGCGATTCTTTGTGCCCCGCAGCACTTTAGTTTTGGACCACACACTATGACTCAGGCAGAATATATACAAGGAATCTGTGTGCTTCCCCTCGAGGCAGGGTTTCTCCACTTCAGAGCTGTTGACCTTGGACTGGAATATTCTTGCTGCGGGGGCTGTCCTGGGAATTGCAGGATGTTTAGCAACATGCTTGACCTTGACCCATCAGATGTTGTGACTGCCAAAAATGACTCCAGACGTTGCCCACTACGCCCTGGGGGGAAGAGAAAGCATGCAGTCGAAAACCGAATTGACCTCATGTTTACAAATAGTTGGCTGTCCTGGTGCTTGCTCTGCATTTAGCATCATTAAGGCAACGTCATCCTGTTGGGGGAAGAATGGAGCCAAGGCCCAGGGGCTCCTAAGGAATAGCTGCGCACGGCCGCTCTAGTCCCCGAAAGGTCATGCCCATAACAGCCCTCCCCTCGCTACCAAGCATATCACCCTCGTACTATTTTACATATTGAATTGTATGACATGAACTATTTAAGTGCTTGTTCGTGATCTATAAATATGACATTATAATCATTTTATCTCTTTCCTACCTTCCCTTTTCGTATTCTTTTTCCTTTTCCCGGTGTTTTTCTCACTTGGCACTTTTCTGTTTATTGGGCATGGTCGTTTTTGCAAGTGGGACGTAACATAATCGTGTCTGGACTATTGTTGTTATAAATTTGGGTTTAATACCTCAGGGCAGCCAGTCAGTCAAATGACGAAGTGGTTACAATGTTGTTCTGCATTATATGATAAAGTCTTTTGATCATTTATCTAAACACAGTACATGTTTCTCAGTTATGTCTACCCTGCCATAATTCCTGTTTGTATTTTACCCACTCCACTTTTGTTAAGGTCTGTTTTAGTAAATATTGGCAATTTCACAGAGAAATAACATTGTATTTGCTACCAGGAAGATAAATAGAATAGCCAGTCGTCCGAAGAGCAGTAATAATTCATATTATATTCTCCATTCATAAGCGTAAGAACAGGTCTAAGATAGGGAAGTTTTAAATGAAAATAATAAGTAGAGAGAGATCTCTCCTCTAGAGTAAAGGCTGAGGCAGAATGTCTCTAACTGAATTTATTATTTTCTTGGGTGCACACCTTAATAATAATGGTCCTTCACCAGCTAGTTTGAAAAATAAACAAGTCAGTTCTTACCCACTAGAATGGCTTTAATGAAAGAGGCAGATGATAATAAATGTGGGCAAGGATGGGTAGAAGGTGGGACTATAACCTGTTAAAACCACTTTGGAAAACAGCTTAACCATTTCTTTAAAAAGTTAGACATATAAACTTACCATAAAACCTGATAGTTGTACTGTAGATATCTGCCCACGTAAAGACTTGTCTATGATAACAGTATTATCCATAACTGCAAGAAGTGAAAACAATCCCAAGGGCCATCCACTAGTAAAAGAAGAAGCAAAATGTGGAGTATTCGTACAGTAGAATAAAACTCAGCAATAAAAAGGAATAAAGCACCGATTGATGCTACAATATGAATGAATATTGAAAATACCCCATTATGTTAAGAAGTCCAGTGGCAAAGACTCCTTTTGTAAGATACTACTGATATGCAACATCCAATAAAGTCAGATCTGTAGAGACAAAAAGCAGCTCTGAGATTTTCTAGGGCTGGGATTAGGACTAGGGATTGATTGACAGTTGGCACAGTGGATCTTTCTTGGGTGATGGAAATGGTCTAAAACTGGATTGTAAAGATGTTTTCACAGCTCAGAAAGTTTAGTAAAGATTATTGAATTGTATAATTAAGATGGGTGAATTTTATGGTATATAAATTATACCTTAAAAAAAGTCTAAACAAATTTATGGGAAGACAGATTGCAAACAGAGGGACCTGCCTTGTTGGCCTTTCTTAGATTATGTTAGCTGATATTTGTACTTTTGTATACATCATATCAATTTCATGTGATTCTGTCCTAGTCTCACTATGCATCCCTCACTTGTCTAAGCGTCCTTTTATTATAATTCTGATTGAGTCAAATCTCCTTATTACACTTAGTTATTATGTAGTGAAGAATTAATCTTCCTCAAGGAGAGGTCTGGCTTTTGCCCTCTCTGTTGAGAAGCAACTTCGAAGTCCTTACAATTTCCTGCCTGTTAGGAGTGTCTTTGTTGGACTGGAGACTTTGACTGCTAGCGATCTAATGACGTGATCTTATGATGGGAACTTTGGGTTACGTGCTGTTATTTTTGCCTCCAATAGGAACTGGAAACTGAAGATACCAGCCTGCTCTTTGGGGGAGCGTGGCAACTGAAGATCGAGTGCCCGGCGTATGTGATCCAACTCCTGGCAGCAATGATCAGGCGGGCTTCCCTGGTTGACAGTACTCCCATCACATTGTCATGCTGGGAAAGTACTATGTTCTTGCTCATGGAAAGAGGACAACAGAAGCTCTGTATTTGGTACCTGTCTTGGACTCTGCCCTATGTACTCTTTCCCTTGGATGATTTTAACTTGCCTCCTTTCCCCATAATAAACTATCACTGTAAATATAAGCTTTCAGTGAGCTCTGTGAATCCTTCTGGAGAATTATTGGAAATGAGGGTAACTATGGGAATCTTCCAGACTTGCTTTTGTTGTCAGAAGGGAGTGTGGTAAGGGAAGTGAGGGGGACTATATCCTTGGCTGAACACACACACACACACACACACACACACACACACACACCCCACAATAGTTACTTTTATGTTTTAAAGCACCCTGTGCTTCATTTTTCAGCCCTTTGAAATGGTCAGACCTCGAGGATAGGGTCTTAGTTGGTGTCTTTTGGAAGTCAACAATTGATAAGTGATTATTGGAACCATAGAAAGGTATTTTCAAGACAAGATTTTAATCCTTTTGTGGAAAGGCATTATGTGGGGTAGTCCTCAATCTAGGCAGTGTTCAGCGAAGGACCATGCAGCTAAATGTAGTTCGATATGTACTGAAGAGAATCACAGAAATTTTTGTCTCAGCTGAATTAAGTTAAGAAATTCTAACCTCAGACTATTGGCATATTTGAGAGAATCTTTGGCAAGCACCTTAGCACTGAGGACTGACCACAAGCGAATCATTACTACACAGAACTAAATGATTTAAAAATTAAATTTATGCACACTCATATCACATATATTACTTTACTTTAGAAATTTCAAATGGTTTTCACATAAATTATCTTGTATGATGACAGCAAGAATCTTGTGAGATTAGCACGGAAAGCTTAAAGATGCTAAATGACTCACTCAGATTTCCATCCTCTTTGAGAGAGCTCTTATTATGTACCAGGGCATGATCCTTGTAAGCGAAAATTTCTCATCTAAATTCCCTGCTGTGAAGTCCACGTGACATTCCTGTTAGCAGCTGATTGGGCAAAATGTGGGCATAGGACCTGCGGACCAGTTAGAAATCTGCGCCGTGGACCGATGTGAGAAGGTGAGCAGGAAAAATCGCATCACCTCTCCTGGGGAGGTGGATTGGGAAACAGAGTTGCTGGTGTAAAGTTGAAGACGGAAGGAGGCCTTGAGATAGAGCGGGGCCTCATGGGCTCTATCCGGCAAGGCAAAATCACAGGGAAGACAGTTATGGGTCAAACAGAAGTCAAGATGAAGAAAGGAGAATAGTACTAGCAGACAGTGATAACAAGTCAGAAATAAGCAAATACCCAGCAGTAACGGAGCCATGCTGGTGGTGGGCATGGGCATGAAAATATGCGCCTCTGTGCCTGAGATCTCTAGATTGCCCTGGATTCTTCACGAATATGCTCTGGTTTCCGTGATGCCTGGATGTGGGGCTGGACCCAGGCCCTTCCTCATTTGTGTCCTTCCTATAACCTCGCTATGTCATCACCACTGTCATTAGCATACGGTCTAGCTTTATTTTTTAAAATTATACATCTTTTCCACTCAAATGTGCAGGGCTGATTTATTTATAACTTGGATCGAATATGACTTATTGCTTCAATTCTTCTCCGAAAAAAAGGACAAGTTAAAATGAAATGTTTTCCACAGAACGCACCTCACATATATTACTCAGCTTTGTTCTGAAATTCTTGCTCCATAAATATTTTAACATAGATATCAGAGAAACCACTTCAGTTATGTCACTGCAGGTGGCTTTAATTTCAAAAGTTTGCTTTTCCTGTGCTTTCTTGTGCCATCACCAGGCTCTGTTATGGAATCTAAAGCTTAAAAACTGGTTAAGTACATGTTATCTGAGCCTCAAGAAAAGCCCACTGGAAACTTCCTGTGAAAAAAAGGCATGTGATCCTGGGAATACTGCACGTTGACATGTTTATACTTGATCTTGCCAGTCGCTTAGGCTGTGGAACATCTCATCCACACATTTTCTTGTGGCTTATTTCCGACTATGTGGTGATAAAATACCCCAGCCCATTTTGATGTCCTTGCAAAATGTCATGGTGTTTACTTGTTTCGATTTCTAAAGTTGCCTTTATAGCTTGTCTAGATGTGAGGCTTTTGTTTTTGTTTTTGTTTTTAATGCTGAGCAAGATTCTCATGCGCATTTAAAACACTTGCTTATTTTCTGTTTTTTAGAACGTGTAGTCACTGTTACCTTATTGTGTACTTTCTCTCCGGCTTGTAAATTTTATCAGCTCCTTCTGCATCTGACACTGCTTTACCTTCTTCTTCCTTTTTACTTTCTTCTATTAAAAAAAAAAACAATGAAGTATAGGGATGCCTGGGTGGCTCGGTCAGCTAAGCGTCTGCCTTCAGCTCAGGACATGATCCCAGGGTCCTGGGATCGAGCCCCGCATCAGGCTCCTTGCTCAGCGGGGAGCCTGCTTCTCCCTCTGCCTGCTGCTCCCCCTGCTTGTGCTCTTTCTCTCTCTGACAAATAAATAAAGTCTTTAAAAAAATAAAAAATTAAGTTTAATTGACATATGGTGTCCTATCAGTTTCAGGTTCACATCACAGCAACTCAGTATTTTATACGTTATGAAATAATCCCTATGATAAGTCTAGTTACCATCTGTCACCAGAGAGTTATTACCACATTATTGACTATATTCCCTATGTTGTCCATAATATCCCCATGACTTATTTATTTTATAACTGGAAGTTTTTATTTCTTAATCACCTTCATCTATTTCTCCTGTCCCCCAACTGCCACTCTGGTAACCAATAGTTATTTTCTGTATCTGTGAATCTGCTTCCATTTGGTTTGGTGTTTTTTGTTTTGTTTTGTTTTGTTTTAGATTCCACATCCAAGTGAAATTACACAGTATTTGTCTTTTTTTATTTCATTTAGAATAATATCCTTTAGGTTTATCCATGATGTTGCAAATGGCAGGATTTCATTCTTTTTTATGGCCGAGTAATATTCTATCATATATACAGAATCTTTTTCATCCATTCCTTTATTGACAGACACTTAGTTTGCTTCCATGTCTCAGCTATGATTTCCTCTTTCCTTTTTTTGGGGGGGGTATATGGGAAGTTTAATATTTCTGTTGGTCGGGAACATTATTCTCATTTTATTAGAGAGAAAACTGAGTCTTGAAGAGGAAAAAGTACTTGTCTAATAAAAAATGTTATGAGGTGGCAGAATCCATGCTTGAAACTCTGTCTGACTATAAACCTGTTTTAATGATTTCTGTAGTATTTATTGCTAGTTTTTGCAATCAAAACTACCAAAATAAGTACAAAATTAAGTACAGAGTCTTAAACTGGACCAAGATCTACTAACTACAATGTCTGTGTTATTTGTACTACGGCAGGCTAGCTTCACAGAAATAATTCCGTTTTACTTACTTTGGCTTTAGTATTTTCACATTCATTATTTCAACTTGACCTCTGAGATGGGTAAGGTAGGTAGTTTACAGTTAAAACCCAGGCTAAAAGACATTTAAATGATATACCAAAGATCACAGAGCTAGTACAATTTGCTTTCAAAAAGACACAGGGTTCATAAGGTATTTTATTCGTCTGTCCTTACATATTTTAAAAATCACACCAGATTTAAACTCCAGATAGAATCTTCATATTAACACATGAAAAAACAACTTTCAAATCCTCTATTTAATTAAGCTAGATATTTTTTTCTAATTCCTCTTTGTCTTCATTGCTAACAAAGGCATAGACTGGTGTGAAAATTAGGAAGAGGATTCGGTCAGTGGGGATGTACCTCCATGGGTACAAGCAGCTCTTCGATAGTGGTTATCAGTAACAGTCTGTTCTGGGGCAGGGCTTCCCCTTATTTCTCAGGTATGAGTGAAAGGGACTTCTTCAAAGAAATCCACCAGTACCATAGGAACGAAGAGCAGATATAGGTTGGGGGTTTCCCGGGCAGCATTCTCAGTGGGGTCAAGTGGATGCAGAGTTTACCAGTGGATAAGACCATGGAGTATCTACTGAAATCTTCTCCATTCCATGGCCACATTTTGTTCCCATTTTAAAAAAGTAATCAAGTAGCCCAAATTAAATGGGAATTAAATCCCCAAGAAACCAAAGGAATAAAACCCAGCATGTAATATTCAGTAATTCTTATAATCAAATTTCAAGTTATTACAGCAAAGCCAAGTACGTATTTGAGAGGAGACACATTAGGGCACAGTTTGCACAATTGTCTTATGCAGCCTCCAGATCTTTTCTCATTGCGATGGCAAAATAGCTCTGTATCCTTCCAAGCACGTTTCTTGCCAGTATGGCAGGTCTTCAATTCTAGAAAAGGATTTTGTCACAAGAAAGCAGAGTTGCATCTATGAGGGATTTTCTACTTGTGACGACCATAACCATGATAACTTTCTTTCTTTTAGGTAAACCTCTTATTCTCTATCCATTTAAAACTGTGGATAATAAATCACCGAGGCCGAATTTCCCTGGGAAAAAGGCAAGCTTTTTAAACATATTACCATTTCTTTGAGTCATTCATAAAAAAAAAAAAATGTATGTATATGCCTAGATTTTTTGTTTAAAGAGAGACAAGTAAAAATAAGGACAATGAAAAGAGTCCAAACGACTAAATGATCATTTCAGACGAGGATGAGCCGCAGAGCAGCCATGATTCCCACTGTTTCTTTAGGTTTGACAGTAAGTGGTTTCCAGTATGAGCAAAGGCTCAGAGGGTGACAGTCCCTATGATCAGAGGGCTCTTGATTGTTGTGAGATGTGTTGTTTTTGCTTGTCCAGCATGCATTCCTTTGCCTGGTAGCTGTGTTCTGATTCCCTTTCGTGGAAAGGAACTTCCTCTATTTTTGTCAGCAGCCTGGTCCAGCATTTCAGTCAAGATGTCATGATCTTCCCTGGCCCAGAAGTGTAAGTGTGCACCTTTGCTAGGCCAATCAGCGTCTCTTTCCAGATGGGGAGAAACCAGGCGAGGAAGCAGTTGGTGCAGAATTCTTCATCTGGTGATGTGGGACCTTCTCTCTTCGTCTCTGTTCTCACTGTCCCAAGATATTGTCTGGTTACTGTCCTTTGAGAAGACTGGTTTACCAGCTGTTTTGTCAAATCTATTAATAAAGGATAGTTGGAAGAAAGGCAGGCAGGGACAAGAGGAAAACCACCCTTAAAAGGATTTTACAGCACCCTGGAAGGAACCCTCCCTCCACCCTTTCCCAGGTGCTAGGGAGATGACAAAAACCTGAGTGGGTGACAGGTGCATGAAGGGTTAACAGATTAAAACAGCCTGCCAACAAGCCCATAAAAATCCATAGGCTTAAAAACTTTGGTAGCAGCCTTCTCGGGTTTCCTCCCTCTCTGGAGGGCTTTGTTCTATTGCTCAATAAACTTTACTATCACTCAATAAAGTATGCTTTGCTGTCCACCACTCTTTTTCTGGTTTACCTCTTCATTCTTCGAAGCAGTGTGACCAAGAACCGTGAGCACCAAAGGAAAAGAAATCCCATAACTCCATGACTACCGCCTTTGTTTCTAATTAGTTCTTTTTTATTATGTTGCTTCATTTAGCCATTTTTTTCCCCTGTTGTCTACAACCAAAGAACCCTAAAAGATACAGAAACTTTCCTCCTGTGTGGAGGATAGGGCTAGCTATTGTTATAGAAGGAGGAGGTGATTAACCCTGTATTGCAGTTTGAGGAAGTCCCTAGGGCACATTTCCAAATACTCTCCACTTTGGGCTCCCATGATTTATAATTCCCACATTGGAGTCACCGGATAATGGTAGAATAATAGTCCTCCAGACTATCTGGGGACCCTGGAAGCAATTCATCATATTCTTACCCATATGTAGACCCCTTTGAGTGTCTTCTTTAAGGTCACAAGGCTGGTAAATGGAAGAGATGGCTCTGGAACCTGAGTCGTCTGATCATCAGTCTAATTCTTTTTATGCTGATACATGGCTACTTCTCTGAGGACCTGTGAACATTTCCCCAGTCGACTCCTGTGTTGGCACAGATTAATTGAAACATCACCTCTGAGAAGGTTTAGAAAATTGAGGAGGGATTTAAGACAGAATATGTGACCTCTACCTCCACACCTAAAACTTGTCCTGACAAGGGGAGAGGGAGTCATATCTGAGTCATTCCCAAGAATGGATAAAATTGGATAAGGGGTTTGGTGAGATCCAGAAGGTTCCTGAGCACCAAAGCATTGATTTCTGGATCTCAGCTCACCACTGGGCTTTGAGAATCATTTAGGTTCTCAAATTTCAAAAACAGAAGTTTTAATTCTATTTTTACAGATTAATTGCATACAGTTCTATCAACTTTTATTTTTATGTGGGTTAAGTTATAAAAATCACTTAATAAAATGCCTTGCTCTGTTAACTAAACATGCTATCCATAAATTTAAATTAGCCCCGTAAATTAAGCTTTTGGAGTGTTGTCAAAGAAATGCTTTCCCAGCTCCATCTCCCAAAACAAGCTTCTAAAATTTCCTTTAAAATGTTTTATAACATTCTCTCCAACAGTTAGATATAATGCATTTATATTTGCATAGAATATGTTGCAGTAAACCTTTTGATTCTTTTCTTCTTATGCTGAACCACTCTCCCCACGATTATCTAATGTATAACCTGTTCTTCCTGCTCTCCCTTGCAATGCCCTAAACCATGTTTCATCACATTCATATGACCCTTTAGGGATCCTGCCTGATTCTGTTGACCTATTTGTCATTTCTTATACAAGAACTGTATAGATTGGACACCAGTGGCTTTCTAATATGTGTTCATATCTGGTAGGATGGCTTTTCCATATTTGTTATTATTTTTCAAAATTTTCTTAGCTATTTGTAACTTTTATTCTTTCAAATTCATTTTAGAATGAATTTTTCACATTTCCCTAAAATTCTGGCTGAGATTAAAGTTGTAATTGCATTGACAAATTAATTAAGAAGAAATAACATTTAAAATATTAAGAAATCCCACCCATTGACATGTTATATCACTTCTTTTATGTCTTTTGGGAGAGTTCAAATTTTTCTTCATGTCGACCTTACTCATTTTCATAAAGTTAGTTCCTAGATAAAAATACAGATTTTCTTATCATTGTAAAATGTATCACATTTTCTATTTCATTTGCTGTGTTAGTCAAAGTGTTCTAGAGAAACAGAATGAACAGAATTTATTTATTTACTTACTCATTTACTTATTTATTTGAGATTGGCTTACATGATTGTGGAAGCTGGGCAGCCTGAAATCCAAAGGGAAGGCCAGCAAGCTAGAAACTCAGGCAGGTGTTAATGCTGCTGTCCTGAGGTAAAATTTCTTTGGAGGGAAACCTCAGCTTCTTCTCTTAGAGTCTTCAACTGATTGGATGAGACCCACCCATATTATTGAGGGTAATCTCCTTTACTTGAAGCCTTTACTTGAACGTGGATGTTAACCAGATTTACAAAATATCTTTACAACAGTACCTAGATTAGTGTTTGATTAAATATTTGGATAGTATAGCCTGGGCAAGTTGATACATAAAACTAACCATCATTTAATGGTGACAATATAGAGAACACTCTTGATTTTGCACATTGATACATATAGCAAACTTCTGACTCTGATTATAACCTGATTGTAATTTCTTTTGATTATCTTGGGTTTAATACATAAATAATGACCTACTGAGCACATGAATTGATCTTCAGTCCTTAGGTATTTTTTCCCTGCCTTCTTATTGCATTGGCCAGAGCCTCCTGTTCTGAGGTGAAGTGTATGGAGAGGAAACTTATTCTTGTTTCTGACCTTTTATAGTCTTTCTATAAGCAAAATGTTTTCTGAAGGGATTTTATAGATTTTATCAAGTTAAATAGCCTTCCTTATATTTCTAGTTTCTAGCTTTTATTCATAAACAGGTATTAATTTTCATTAAATACATTTTGACTCCTAATAAGAGGACTATTTTAATTTTTCTTCTGTTTTTCATTGGTGAGGTATATTACTTTGCTAGATTTTTTGAAAATGTCGAATTATTCTTGCAGTTCTGGATTATACTGCAAATGATCATGACGTATTTTTTTTTATAATTTTACTTTATTTATTTGAGAGAGAGAGCTTGAGAGCCCAGAAGTGGGGCGGCTGAACAGGGAGCCTGATGTGGGGCTTAATCTGAGGACGCTGAGATCATGACATGAGCTGAAGGCAGCTGCTTAACCCACTGAGCCACCCAGGCACCCCTTTGGTATATTATATTCATAATATAGTCAGGATTTTTGAAACTAAGTTTCTAACTAAAATAAATAGTTATTTATAAAATAGAATAGTTTAATATAACTAAGTTAAATAGTTAAATAACTACAAATAGTTATTTATAAAATATTATAATAACTTAAAAACTATTTTTCTTTGTTGTTCCTTAATAAGATTTTGTTATTGAGAAACCTGACTCTTCCAGAGTTGGAGCATGTGGATAGAGAGACAGGCAAGGGGAGGGGAGAATTCTAAGAGACTCATGCTTTGATGGCAATCTAACATCGACACTCCTTAAACATGGCGGGTGTTCAAAACTGACTTTCATGAGTGTTTTTGTGAGACTTTTGGAGTCTCTCCCAATGTTGGGTATCTCTCACCTTGCAATTTCTTCGGTGAGGCTTAATGTATCTCTTTTTCTGTTGATCATGTCCTCCTTCCTCAACTCCTGAGCATCAGGTGAAACTCCAGCTTCTTATTACTGGAGTCTGTTTGCTTCTCGATGTGGTCTTGTTGAAAAAGTCTCAAGACAAGCCCTTTTTTGCATGTGGCTCATGTTTTATCTGTAGAAAATATTTATGCATTAGCTCAACAAGAACTAGGAGTACTGGATTACCATTGCAACAACAACTATTGTATTCTAACATTAAAATGGTTAACCACCCTTTTAGATTTTCCACACAAATTAGAATGAGTACTTCCTCCACGTTACCCCTAAATTGCAAAGGAGTGGTAATAAGCTCTAAATGATTTTAGCGAAGCCCTTTTATTTTTTATTTTATTTTATTTATTTATTTATTTATTTATTTAAAGATTTTATTTATTTATTCGACAGAGATAGAGACAGCCAGCGAGAGAGGGAACACAAGCAGGGGGAATGGGAGAGGAAGAAGCAGGCCCACAGCAGAGGAGCCTGATGTGGGGCTCGATCCCATAGCACCGGGATCACGCCCTGAGCCAAAGGCAGACGCTTAACCGCTGTGCCACCCAGGCGCCCCGCGAAGCCCTTTTATTAACTTAAGGAAGTGTCCCACACCTGCAGCTCTCTAAAATGAAATGCTCTTCAAAATCCTCCTCTGATCTCCAATCCCTGATTCCTTTATACCTTCAAGGAGTGTGAGAGATCTGTGTCTCAAAACTAGATGTCCAAACATTTGCCATAAATTCTGCATCTTGCTTTGGAATATAATGTCTATTTTCTTGAATTGTCAGTTAAAAAATGTTGTTTGTCATATTTTGTTATATACACGTAATCCCTCTACCATCATAAATGTTTTTAGATATTACCACACTATTATAGAAAGTCATTTTCTAATCATGAGTAAGAGAACAAGTGGGAGACTCTGTGGTCTTTACATGGTGGCTCATGATGTTTGAAGGCTCTGCCTAAAACTGGGTTTTGGCCGGGATTTAGTGACTGTAAATTGTCTGAAATTATAGGATAAGTTGTGTGTGTATGTGTGTGTGTATGTGTGTGTGTGTGTGTGTGTGTGTGTGTGTATGAGAGAGAGAGAGAGAAGACAGAAACAGAGACGGTGAAAGAGAGAGAGAGAGAGAGTTTGTACACGCGTAGACTTATTTTAGTTCCATTGGATCACCAGAGGGACTTGGGAAGCGAAATCAAGAACTGTTGTCTAAGTTTGTGTTCCTCTGCAGACTAGTCAACATCAGCAGTCTTCCGCTTTTCATGAAGACTAACCTAATAGGTATTTATATTTGTGTATAAAGAAGTTGTGCTCAAATAGATTTGAAATTACTATGTGATCTCCTCTTTCTGCTTTATTTAAAATTTAATCCAATGTTGCTTAAAACCTAAGAAGACGCTGCATCCCTTCTCCCATGATTCCCTAATCTACATGGAGCATAAGCTTTCTTCACATTTTCTCATCTTACTGCCAATTTTAGTGTTCAGGGAATAATTTTATTGAATTTCATAGGATCGAGATCAGTGGCCAGTAGGTGCTTAGAAAGAGGACTTATTTAAGGTGGGTTGTGGTCAATGCTTTTATATAGGAATTTAAAAACAATGAGAACAACAAAACAAGACACGAATCACCAAGGGAGAGAGAAGAGAATACTTCTGACTGGAGGAGTGGGCTTCCAGTGAAGTCCATGTGTGCTGTGTTTCTTTAGACTACACGCGAAAGGATTTTCCAGACAGATAAAATATTTTTTTTAAAGATTTTATTTATTTATTTGACAGAGAGAGAGAGAGACAGTGAGAGAGGGAACGCAGGCAGGGGGAGTGGGAGAGGGAGAAGCAGGCTCCTAGTGGAGGAGCCCAACGCAGGGCTTGATCCCAGGACTCTGGAATCAGGCCCTGAGCTGAAGGCAGACGCTTAATGACTGAGCCACCCAGGTGCCCCCAGACAGATAAAATATCTTAAGCATCGGCGAGATGTTAGAATGTGAAGGACATACTCAGGGAAGGATGAGAAGACTGGGTATGATTACTCTGCATTATCTGTAGAAGGGCAGGTCTTATTTAATGTTTGGTTAAATTTTTTTGAGGTTACGTATAACATCCATTTTGGTGTTTGGGTAGGTAGCAACTGTGATAACTTGCTTGTCTTTTATCAAGGGTGTCTTTAGCTTCCTAAGCCATTCCTTGTAAATCTTTCAATTCAACCTTCCATGCTATTTTTCAAAAATAACCCTGTCAGAAATATAATAGGCAAAAAAATGAAGTAAAATATAAAGATTCCTGATTATTCACGGTAATGTGAGTCAGGATTCACAGTCCCATTTCTAATTAGGTATTTGTGTCTTTGATTTATTACCACCTCCCACAGAGACAAATAGTTCTGGAGTATTCTAAGAGTGACCCTGTTTCTGAACTCACCCACAGGCTCTCTTCGGCTCCTGGTACTCAATATTTGTCCTGCAGAACTTGACTGCTTATTCTACTGGAGGGAGAAAGCCTTTTTTAAACAGGTGCTCCAGGAGAATTTAAAGTATTGATTTCTACATACAAATATTTTCCAAGGGTATAAAAACAGGAGCTCAGTTTTAAACACAATAAATAGACCAAGACACAAACTGGAGTGAGACTGATTCCAGAAAGCTCTGGTGATAATTTTATAATTCTTGATAAGCAACTGTCATTTTTAATGAAAATCTTCTAGGATTTCCTTTGTACATATATATGTTACTTGGTGGCACAAAGATAAATGTCATAAAATAGGATTTAAAATATTATTTGCTAATTGATGTTATTTACTTTTGGTTATTGCTCGATAGATGAATTTGACACATATCAATTAAGCATTTAAAGATAACCAAATATAATTCTTAAGTAATCATGTAATAATAACAAATACAGTAATAAAAATAGCAAAACACTTTTTAAAAAAGATTTTGTTTATTTATTTCAGAGAGAGAGCACAAGAAGGGAGAGCAGCAGAGGGTGAAGCAGGCTCCCCACTGAACAAGGAGCCTGACACGGGGCTCGGTCCTAGGACCCCGGGATCATGACCTGAGCCGAAGGCAGATGCTTAACTGACTGAGCCACCCAAGTGCCCCAAAACACTTTTTTACGACTATAGCAATTGGGATAGTTAAGAAAAAAAAAATAGAAATTCCAAAACATAAAATAAGTTCACCGCTGAAAACAAGTGAGACTTTGAATTCTCATTATATATTTTGCACATAATATGAACATAAAATCATTGGAACAGCATTTATCCTAAGTAAATTTGGATCTGCTGTTGTATCTCTGCATAAGAAAAAAATATGAAAAGCATTTTGTTTTGGGTTTGTATGGAAACCTGTACTTTGATTATTGATGGCCTTCAAGTGTATTGCTTCTAGTCCCACAGGAATAGTGTTTGAAGGAAAAAAATAGAGGATAGAGAAAAAAAAAGAAGTCTGTGAAGTAATCAAGAATTTTTCTTCAAATGTTAATATCTTCAGAGCCATAGATATGAGAGGTTCTGGAAAAAACTCCAAATTCATTTTTAGCCTTAATCAATAAATGGTTATTGAGTGCTTACTAGGTGCCAAGCACCATCTCTGTGGCTTACAGCAGTCAATAGAGAAGATAAAATTTAATAAAAATTTTAAATGTAACTTTGCTAAGAAACTTCAGCAATAATTTGGTGTTTGAGTTTTGAATTATTTGGATTTTGTTATTTTCTTACCAGTATTCATGGAATGTCATAATAAATGGATTCTTGACATAATGTATTGAAAAGTCTGTGTCCTTTCTTGGAGAATACTTTTTAAGTTGTTCTTTTTCACTGGTTCCCAGCCACAGGTGTAGGACAGCCGTGAAGTCTGCGGTGTTTTCAGCAGTGATATCGGCAGTGTGACATGTTGAATCCGTGCTGGTTCTCCTATAAGGATGACACTTTTTCAAGTGATATTCTTATGGCTTTATTTTCCTCATTTCTAGTCAGTGTAAACTCTCTGATGGTTTCCAAAGGAAAGACAAGCAGAGGTGAGCATTAACACAGGAACTGGTATTAACAGCATAAAATAGTGGAAACTACTATTTCCTGGTCACCACATATAAAATACGTGTGTATCAGAGTTGAAGCTGCTTCTTTGAATTTGCAATTCAATGACATACATTTAAGTCCAAATACTGTTTTTAAGTTAGGTGATAAAATAAAATGTTTTATTCATCTAAAAAACCCAAAACAATAGTGATATGGCCTCATGGTATATTTTTTAGTGGTAGTTTTCAATTTGGGATATATAATTGAATTCATATGGACTTTTTTAATGTTGTGGAAGAATATTTAGTTACAAGGAGAGGGGGAGAGAAATGGTTTGCAAAATAATATGCAGAAACTGGAAATTTATCAACCAAATATTAATAAATAAGCAAAATATGAATGTTGAAACCTCTGCATGGTAGAATTAGGGATGGAGTGTATAACCTTGTGTGCTCTCTATATTTTTAAAATTCCTACAATGTAAATGTACTACTTTTATAATGAGAAAAATTTCTTTATTAAGAGATGGTAATTATTCTCTAAAGGTTTGAGGAATGAATGAATTTATTTCCTTTCATATTGTTTCTGCTTTGGGGACTCTCTATATGTGAAAAGCTGTAATTTGGAAAGGAAACCTTAAAGGTATAATTCAAGCCCAGTCTCATTGGGACCTGAAAAAGAACATCAACAATTATCTCAAAATGTCATTACACATAGACATGTGCATATGAATATTGAGCCTGTCATATTCTAATATTAGCCAAATGTGGTCAAATTATGGTTTAGGTATAATGGTTTGGGTACAGCCACAAGCGACCTAGTTTCAGCGACTGAGACTTTGAAGACTGAGATTGAAGTGTTTTCTTAAATTCAAAACACATGAACATCTAAATTTAATTTAATACGCATGATTTTTTGTAAGACTTCACAATTTTTTTGTGCATGTTTATGCATACACACATGTATGTGTAAACAGACCTCAAGGTTCTGGCAAAATGATGGTACAACACTCCAACATGCTACAGGTCTTTGCTAGATGAGTTCTGCTATATGCATTCCTTAGATCTCAGTTCAACTGACACTTTCTTGGGAAGTGTTCCATCATCTCAATGAGTAGGCTAAATGTTCTTTTATCTACCCAATAAAACTATCATTTGCAGCAATTTTACATTTATTTGGAAGCTGTATGTGTCTGCTTTCAGCATCTTATTGAATGAATGAATGAATGATCAACTGCTTAGCTGAATGCATTTATCTCTTCCCTTATCTCCTGCTTATTAAATAAAAGTCACGATGATACTACAGTGTTTCTTCTTCACTATCCATTCTGTGGTTGAAAAACTTTATTTGTGAGTTTTCTAAGATCAAGGCAAACTCAACAACAAACTTAGGTGCATTTTAGGAAGTGTTCTTAGTTACAAGACGGATCCATTGCAAGAACTGTTTTAACATATTATTTTCCCTAGTGGTCTCTGGGCTTTTGAGTACAGGGGTTAAGCCCCTCCCTGCTCCACCCCCCTCCACCCCCTTGCTCTTAGCACAGTTCTTTGTGCCTAACTCTTAATAGTCCACATCAGTTACAATGTTTTCATTTGCAGTAATAGAAAACTAATAGTTCAAATGTTTGGAACATGAATAGGAATTTGTGGGTTAATGTAATTCTAAATGTCCTGGGAAAGCTTGAGACTCAGTTTGAACAACAACCCTGTTGTTCCATTTTTTTTCAATTTTCTGGGCCATGATCTCATCTCTCTATTGACATCATCCTCATTCTAGCTTCCACGATGTTAGCAAAATGTCTACAGTGGTTCCATGCTTTATACCTGAACACTGTTTGATTCCAGAAGAATATAAACTTTTGAATAAAAGTCCTGAGCTTCACTCTAATTAAGGTGGGGAGAGTGCATACTCCTTCTCAGTTGCCGCAGGTCAGGGGGATTGTCATTCACTGATTGCCTTAGGTCTCTGTTATGTGTCAGATCCTTATCTGGTAACAGTGGGATAATTTCAGGCCAGTCAGAACTTTGTATCAAAGCTGAGGGTGGAGCCAATCGTGCTCAGCTTAGATGATTAATAGTAGAAATGTAAAATGGCTCAGGAAGAGGCAACTGAAAATGCTCACAATTCATTTGAAAGTAGGAGAGATAAGACATTGAAAATGTTCAAGGTTATGTTTTCTGGTCTAGCACTCTTAACGAAACAAAAGTCATTCTCAGGAAGGTGAAAGGCAGATTGAAGGTTAGAAACTTGCTTACGTACATTTTTTATGATTCTCGTGGATATTTGTGGATATTGCTGGGTTGAATAAAAGTTTCTGTTTTTTTCCTACTTGCATAGAGCCAAAATGGAAGATTATACAATCAAAAGTATTTCAGAAATTCTAGCTCCATTGACTAAGTGGAAGTAAATGCTACTTTACAAGATTATAAATTGTAGCAAGAACTGAATTGAAGCTAAGTCTTCCTACACAAATGTAGGCAGCAAAATAAAATATATATTTAACTATGTACATTTCACTAGGTTGTAATAAACTGTTCTAAAATGGTGCTTTCAGAAAATAGTAATACCTTTTACATATATGTTAACTGACAAGAAAATTTCTCACACATACACACACACAAATACATCTTTGGCTAATCCAAGAAGAGGTAAAGGGAAACGCAACATTCAATAAGAGATCAGCAGGAACTATTTGGGGTTCTGGTGTTGGAGATATGAAGCATATGAGTTTCTGGTAGTGAAAAACTAGGAAAGGCATAAAGAGTCAAAAAAGATGAGAAACTGCAGCGCATAAGACAAAAACCTAGTAGAAGATTGGAAACAGGAAAACACTGCAGACTTCTGAGTGAGACCCAACTGTAATTGGGCATAAGAATACCTCCTTATTGGGGCGCCTGGGTAGAGCAGTCGTTAAGCGTCTGCCTTCGGCTCGGGGCGTGATCCCGGCATTCTGGGATCGAGCCCCACATCAGGCTCCTCCGCTGGAAGCCTGCTTCTTCCTCTCCCACTCCCCCTGCTTGTGTTCCCTCTCTCACTGGCTGTCTCTCTGTCAAATAAATAAATAAATAAATCTTTAAGAATACCTCCTTATTAAGATAGTCCTGAGGCCGAGATCAGGCACACAGTATCTAACATGGA
Source organism: Ailuropoda melanoleuca (assembly GCF_002007445.2). Classification (NCBI taxonomy): domain Eukaryota; kingdom Metazoa; phylum Chordata; class Mammalia; order Carnivora; family Ursidae; genus Ailuropoda; species Ailuropoda melanoleuca. Next base: position 97,132,045 of record NC_048227.1, on the reverse strand, counting down.
CTACAGGCTTAAAATGTGAAATGTTTGGAAGAATATTCCAGTGAAACCATCTGAGCCTGGTGTTTTCTTTTGTTGAAATATTTAATTTGTGATTCAGTTTCAATACCAGTTATTCAGGTTTCAATTTATCTTTAGGTGGATTTTGGTAGTTTTCATCCTTTAAGGAATTGGCCTATTTCATCTAAGCTATCAAATTTGTGGGCGTAGAGTTGTGTCTTGTGACTTTATTATCATTTTAATGCCCATTCAATCAACCGTGATACCCCCTGAGACTTTCAATTTTTTGCAATTTTGTGTTCAGCACCAATTTGAAAGTTAGGGAAAAAAGAAAACAACAAACCCCGACATGTAACACTCTACCAAAAAATGTGAATCAGGAAATAAACTGCAAAGATAAAGATTTATGATAAATGATGATTCTTTTAACTGTTTTTCAGGCTGGTATAAATTTTGCAAGGCTTTCTCTTAAAATTGCAACTTTCTTTTTTTAATATTAATTGATTTTTTTATTATAATAATTTTTTTTATTATATTATGTTAGTCACCATACAGTACATCCCTGGATTTTGATGTAAAGTTCTATGATTCATTAGTTGTGTATAACACCCAGTGCACCATGCAATACGTGCCCTCCTTACTACCCATCACCAGCCTATCCCATTCCCCTGCCCCCCTCCCCTCTGAAGCCCTCAGTTTGTTTCTCAGAGTCCATAGTAAAATTGCAACATTTTCTTTTGCCCATTTGATTCTCCCTCCCATTTTTATCTGAGTTACATTGTATACTTCCTCCTGACATTCAGGTCTAATACTTTCAGCCAGTCCATATATACTAGTGCCCTGAGACCTGATAAATCCAGATGCCCTCATTTATTACAGCAGCATCATTTGGGTCTCTGTACATGAAGATATACAAGTAAAGTTTTGTTAAGTTTTGCCGTTCTAAGCCACAGGTTCAGAATTGCTGCTGCTATTTCCTCAAAAGCTTAACAACTCAATTTTTCTTTTTATAAATGAAAACAATTTCTTTCCAATGACTGCACTTTGAGAAAGGTAAGCAAATTGGAAGATGAAATCGAAGTTAGCAACAGAGTTCTAAAGATTCCATTTCCTTCTCTATGACTAACTTTGACAAACTCCATCTATGCAAACCGGGTTTATTGTTACCTACCGAAGATAAAATGCTTATGGAAAATGAAACTAGATGTTTAAATTCATGACATTTTCTGGGAAGAATCCATAAAATCTACGGAGAAACTTCAACTGACATGTGTTTAGAAGTTTTGATATTCTCTGTTTAATTTTTTAAAGCTTATCCTATAATGCTGCTTACTTAAAATAATAGAGGGGTGCCTTGGTGGCTCGGTGTGTTAAACGGCTGACTTCGGCTCAGGTCGTGATCTTGGGGTCCTGGGATCCAGCCCCTCCGCATGCTCTGCTCTCAGTGGGGGTCTGCTTGTCCCTCTCCCTCTCCCTCTGCTTCTCCCCCCGCCTAGGCTCTCTCTGTTTCTCTCTCAAATAAGTAAGCAAAATCTTAACAAAAAAATAGAAATAGAGGCATATGAGCTGCTTAGCTAGGGAGGGACACTCTCCCTGCACCAAGCAGTCAAGTTCTGACTGTAGAGAAATTACAGAGGTGAGGGGAGAGTCTTTAGGGGAGAGGCGAAGTATATATTTCACTGTAATAATAGTGAAAACAACAGCAATAGGTATTTTTCATTTCTGATCACCTCAGGTGTTCAACTATCTCTAATCTTCATATGAGGACCATGTGTTATGTTATAATTTTCATTTCAACCTATTAGAAACCTGAATTTCAACAAGATAAAATAATTTGCCAACTATCTCATGAAAGAGTCCAGATTAAAATCAGTGTTGATCTGATGGTGAAATTACTATGTAATACAAATTCAGGTAGCAAAGATATAGAGAGTCCATGAGGAGACAACAGAGATCGCTCTGTGGGGCATCTGGGAGGCTCTCTGAGGGACCCTGAGGTAGAATTCTTCTTAATCCACATGCGAATGGAAAGACTGAGGAAGTCCTGGAATTTTAATAGAATTTAAAGCAGCATCGTGAAGAAGAGTGTTTCCAAAATGAGGCATCCAAAGAAGTTTCTCTAAAGCGACTGCAAGGCATTGCTGGCAAGCTTGTGCAGATGTGTGTGGGGTGTGGGTGAGTAGGGACCAATCAAGTTATCTCAGGTGTACAGTCACTGATGTGAGCAAATGCAATATGAGACTTCTCGTCAAGTGAAATATTCTGGTATGTTTTGAGCCTTCCCTATTAAAAGATAAAGCTACTTCCAAATAAAATAAACATCTTAGTTTTCACTAGAACAGAGATAGAACAGAGACAGCCACCACAGATTTGAAAGACAACAAACTTGCCAGATTCCAGAAACTGGCATATGTGGCCAGGGTCCAATACCTTTAAGGCAGTGGAGAAAAAAAAAAAGCTTAAAAGCAACAACAAAATGTGCTTGGGACTAGGGTTTGTATCAAACTGGATGTTAATGATGGTCAGAAGTTGTGAAAGGATTTCAGGTATGATGTGAGTTAATCTGGTGTTGGCCCAGTGACTGAATGCCAATATTCCTCCAGCCAATAATTTAAGACCCATTTCCTGATCCATTTCCATAGAAATCAAAAGTCTGTACTCAGTATGAACCTACCAATTCACTATCAGAAAGGTATGCTTGAGATCTTTGAGAAGATAAAGGAAGAAATAGAGTCCTTTGGAAAAATTATAACTTAAAAAAATAAAGATATTAATCAAGAACAGATTAATAAGAAAAGAAACCAACTGAATTTAAAAAAGGAGACCTGAAAAAGTGGACTATGTCTGGAGTGAACACAGTTGAAAAATACTGAGGAATTTACACAGAATGCAACATGGAAAATAAAGTTAGAGAAAACAGAATAAATGAAACATGAATGAAAACTACATATGTCTAGTGGAATTTACAGGAGAGGTTTGTGAAGAATGAAATAGTAAGGAGGGCATGTATTGCATGGTGCACTGGGTGTTATACGCAACTAATGAATCATTGAACTTTACATCAAAACCAGGGATGTACTGTATGGTGACTAACATAATATAATAAAAAAACATTAAAAAAAAAGAAACAATATTAAAAGAATTTGCCAAAGTGCGCCTGGATGTCTCAGTCGGTTAAGCATCTGACTCGATTTTGGCTCAGGTCATGATCTTGGGGTCCTGGGATCGACCTCTGCATCTGGCTCTGTGCTTGGTGCAAAGTCTGCTTGTCCCTCTCTCTCTGCTCCTCCCCCTTCTCTCTCTCTCTCTCTGAAAGAAATAATAGAATCTTTGAAAGAATTTGCCAAAATTGAAGAAAGATACACATCCCCAGATTCAAAATAACCAAACTAGAAAAATACAAGTAACTTCAAAGACTTCCAGTAAAGTCTGAGTTCGCTAATATCCCCAATACCCATTCTTCCCTTTTTTCTTTTGGTCATATGACACCTTGAGTTATATCTGAGTTCATTTTCTTGAATTAATTAAACCAACCCACTTAACAAAAAACAATTTCTATTCTCGATGAGTATTTTCCTCCTTGTACCCTGAGTTTTCTTCTTGTTGGAGGGAATCTTTTGATTGTTCTTTTAGTAAAAATCTGTGGTTACTAAATTCTTGTAGTATTTAAATATATTGAAGTATGCTAATTTTCCCCTACAATTAAGTGATATTTGTCTAGATATAATAGTCTAGAATTACAATAATCTTTCCTCAGCACTTTAAAGTTTTATTCCTTTGTACTAATAGATGGATAGGATTTCATGCCTTCAGGGCAATTGAAATCAACATCTCTTGCTGCTGATAAAGTTTGTTGCCAATTTAACCAATGTTCTTTTGAACATTATCTTTGTTCTCTTTTCAAGTACATGTTGATCCTAAAGGGCATATAGAAAAGCAAAATATTAGAAAAGAGTTAATATGGTTTCAATGAATAGGAACCAAGTGAGATTATTTGGCTTTTGATGTGTCCAATTTTATTATAATAATTATAAGAGCTTAGACTGCTGGATATTACTACAAAGATAAATAATTAGGTCATGAGGCAGAATAAAAGTATATAAAATGATACATATATGACAACTTGAAATATGTCAGAGGTAACTTTATAGATGAGCGGGAACGAGCTGACTAGTTTTCATTCACCTATCCATTTTATCCATCTTGAAGGAAAAGCCTAGATTACTGCCTCATATACACAAAAATAATTCCAGATGAAAGGAAGAGTTCTATATGACAAGAAAGCACTGACATGCTTAGGAAAGAGCATAGCAGAATATTTTAATTACTTTGGGAATTCAAACCATAAAGGAAAAGATTGCTGAATGAACCCACATTAAAATTAGCACTAATCTTTAGGTATAGCCAAAGACACCATAAATAAGGACAAAACATCCCATATAGACTGGGAGTAAATATTGTATTTAAGTCACAAAGGATCGGTATCCAGGGGATATAAAGAATTTCTTCAAATCAGTAAAAAAAACTGATGAACAGTCCAATAAAATATATGGACAATGCACCTGAGGAAGAAAAAGATTGGGCAATAAATATAGGAAAACTTCTCCACTTCACTAATGAGGTAAATAAGAAATAAGGCAACAGTGATATCTTTCATACTGATCTGAATGATAAAAAATTTAAGAGTCTGATAATACCAAGTATTTGCCAGGATGTATGGAGTTGGAAACACAAATTTTTGGTGGCTTCTAAACCAACATAATTCTCTAAGGAGCAATTCTGTAACACCTGGTAAAGTTGAACATGCTTCTATCTATCAAAGGAACAATTTTATTTCTGGTACTTCCTAAGAATAGGCTCACATGAGTGAACAAGGAGATACGGAGAAAGATAAGTGCTAACATTTTTTATAACAAAATTAGTGGTAGCTATTCAAATGCCCACCAGTGGGAGAACTGAGAAATAAATTGTGACATATTTTTATAACGTTCTATCTCTGCTTTAATTAAATAAGTGAGCTATATAATTCCTTTTGAAATTTTATTGAGCATACAAATCACCTGGGGTTCTTGTTAAAACATATATCCTGATTCAGAAGTTCTGGGGTGAAGTCAGAGATTGTGCATTTCTGATAAGCTCCTAGAAGATGCTGATGTTGCTTTTCTGTTTTCTACACCTTGAGTAGTGATGGCTGGATTAATACATATGAACATGGAAACATCTCAAAATATTGTTGAGTTAATAAAGCTACTTTATATAGAGTAAGTGACAGTATACTATCTGGTGTAATTTATGTAGACCAAAAATATTCCAAAAGCTAGATACTCAGAACACTGGCAACACCAAATGCTGGTGATGGGGGCAATAGGAACTCACATTCCCTGCTGGTGGGAATGCAAAATGGACAGCCACTTTGGAAAACGGTTTGGCAGTTTCTTACAAAACTAAATATATTATTACTAGACAATGCAGCAATTGTGTTCCATGGTATTTATCCAAAGGAGCAGCAAACATATGTCTATACAAAAACCTGTACTTGGATATTTACAGCAGCTTTATTCATAATCGCTAAAACTTGGAAGCAACCAAGATGTCCTTCAGAAGGTGAATAAATAAATAAACCATGGCACATCTAGACAATGAGCTATTATTAGGCACTAAAAAGAAATGAGCTATTGAGCTACAAAAAGACATTCAGAAATGTCAAATGTATATCACTAAATGAGAGAAGCCAATATGAAAAGGCTACGTACTCTATGACTCCAACTATATGACATTATGAAAAAGGTAAAACTGTTGAAATAGTAAAAAAAAGGAAAAAAAAGTCAGTGGAATGGTGCCATGGGTTAGCAGCAGGGAGGGATGAATAGATGAAAGCATAGAGGAATTTTAGGGCAGTGAAAATACTCTGTATGCTACTGTAATGATGGATACATGTTATTACTCATTAGTCTAAATCCAAAAAATGTACAACACCAATAATGAACCCTAATGTGAACTATAGACTTTTGGTGATTATAATGTGTCAATGTAAGTTCCTCAGTTATCAACTGTAACAAACGTACCACTCTGGGAGGGATGTTGACAATGAAGGAGGCAATGCATGTGTGGGGACAGGGGTATAAGGGAAATCTCCATACCTCCGTCTCAATTTTGCTGTAAACCTAAAATTGCCCTACAAAATTAAAGGCCTAATTTTTTTAAGAACCAATTATATTACTTTTTTAATACATATTCATAGAAAAATTACAAAATATTAGACCAGATACAGAACAAACCTTGTATTTGTCGCCTTCGAGAAGTGAGGGAGTTAAATGGTATGAGAGATTGCAACCAAGAGGGCTTTAGTTTAATGAAAAACAATGTATTCCTTTAAATATCAGCTTGTTAGAGAAATAAAAACCATATGTATATAGGAATTGTACATGAATGTTCATAGAAACAATTTAATGTCCATTAATAAGTGTATGGATAAATGAGCTGTGGTACATTCACATGACAGACTATTAGCCATAAAAGGAAAAACCTTTGATATGAAGTTTTCATGGAACCAAAAAATCATTATTTGGAGTAAAAGGAACTAGATTTATCCCTCTCCAAAATGTAGACAAAATACAATTTCATTTATATGCATCTTAAAAAATACAAACTAATATATTGATATCTTAGATCATATTAATATATCTATAGTCATTGGTTGCTTGTGGATGAATTTAAAAAAGGGCATTGGGGAATAATGGTAATGTATGTTATCTTGGTTGTGATGGTTTCACAAATATATACATATGTTACCATTGATCAAATTGTACAATTAAAAAATGTAAAATTTACTGTGTCCAATTTTTCTCAAATAACATTTTAAGAATTGTTCTGAAGCAATTGTTAGGCCCTTTAACTTCGGTTTATGAATAAATGGTCATAATATTAATATTTTTTTAAAAAAAATTATTCATTTATTTGGCTGAGAGAGAAAGAGAACACACAAGCAGGGGGAGAGGGAGAAGCAGGCTCCCTGCTGAGGGGGAAACCAGACATGGGGCTCGATCCCAGAACCCCTGGCTTCATGACCTGAGCTGAAGGCAGACGCTTAACCGACTGAACCACCCAGGGGCCCATATTAGTATTGTTTGCCTTTTCTGATGAATTATTTTTATTAAGATAACATATTGCCTTCAGTAGTGGATTTTGTGTTACACGGAAAATGGAAAAGCTGCTCGTTTTGTCTTAAGAAAATGTGTCCCTTTTGATAAAGAGAGTAAAGAGAAACAAAGAAAAATGAGAATAAGTTGATGATGGAAATAATTTTTAATGCTATGAATCCTCTATCTGAGTCCCCATCTCCAACCTGAGCTTGCTTTTTCTGGCCTGACCTGGGCACATCAAGATGTGATGAAGACATTTTTCTTGACTTTACAATGTACGAAATTGAGGTGGGTTTGCCCAAAGAGGGCCATAATGTCATAATTAAATCTCATTCTGGAGATGCCTAAATTAATTCTATTGCTTATGAGCATACAACATGGACAAACATTTCCTTTCCATTATTTTTCATTTTGTAATGGAGGATCAGAGAAATGATCAATTCAAAGACAGCAAGATATAAAATTACAGATATTTTACACAAATAGCATAATACTTAAAATTCACAACCATGGTCAAACACAGTTTGACAAATATACCAGGACACAACCATCAGAATCAAAATCTCTACTAATTATGGGAAGTATTTTGTTTATGGGCATTATCATTTCAGGTCAGCCATGGTACCTAATAATAAACCCCTCAGTAGAAGCCATTTCATTTCTAGGAGATCAAGAGTCATTTTCCCAGTCAAAACCAGAGCAGCAACTTACATTGTCTTCTAATGTCTTTAAGACTTAAGAAAGTGTCTTTGAAGATGATAATTTTCAAACACAAGTCAACCTACTTGAGCATTCCAAGAGGTCTTCTATCTAGAACATTAGTAAAAGATGTATTTCTTATCTTAGATTTTATTACCCAGGGGATTTCTGTTAGTTTAGTATATGCTAACATATATTAAATGCCGTCATTGTTTGCTCAAGTGGTTGTGTCCCGAATGTGTGGAAGAGTTCTTGTAAGATATTTTTATGAAAAGGTTTGATTTTTGACATTGATTCAAGTTTCCGAGAACTTGGTTTAATAAGTCCTTACTGGGGTAAGTTTTACAGTTTTTGAAGCCTAGTTTGGTCCTGAGATCAACCTGGAAGAACCATGAAAAATATTTTCAGTAGTAAGAGATTGGACTTTCAGGTTTATTATGAAAATGTAAAAATAAAATTGTCAGTTGCTTAGTAGCTGGGAGTAAATTTTTAGTGTTGCCAGAAATGCATGGGAACTGGAGCTCTAAACACTTTGAAAGATCAGGAGTGAACACCTGTGTCAGATGTTGATTTGGTTTGCAGAGTGTTGGTGTCAACAATATGATCCCAATTTCCTTTATTGTTTCTTCGTCCATTGACTTTCTTCAAACAATGAAGTAGATATAGGGAATACATTGTTTTTAGTTGTTCAATGATGTTGTGCAGCTAGTGTTTTGTAAACCTATTACTATCTTATGCTAAACTATTGTCTGGATTGCGTCACATATCATGAGACATAGACCTTGAATTTTGGGAAAGATGAATTAAAAAAATGAGAAATATTGGATGTAGATATTTAAACTTCATGTTTCAATTATAACTTAGGTCTTATATCCTCTGGTACCATTTTGTTGATAGGATTAATTTGTAGGTAACTGAAAACCTTATAAAACAGAGATACATGAAATTAAGAATCCTTTCAGTCTAAGTCTGAATTTAATCTGAAAAAATTCTGAGTGGTCTTCTATATAGCTTGGGAATGACATTAGATTTATTTCCAAAGCTATCAGAAAGAAATAAACGATGTGGGTTAAAACCATATCCTAGAAATTGAACAAAATTAGTAACATTTGAGCAAAGAAAATGGAAGGTAATGACTTATAGCAATAAACTTCTCTATTTCTCTTACTGTAAACTATTCGCTAGAAGTAAACTTTTTAAATTACTTTTAAATTACATTCACTGAAAGTGCTTCGGTACTATCTAATGTAAAAATGTACCATCTAATGCCTTCTCTCCTGTGGTATCTTCCTTATTTCTGATATTCTGATTTATGAGGGAGAAGAAAAACTGGGAAGGAGAACATGGAAGCACCTTTTCTTAACTGTCTTAGTAGTAACATTTGCTAGGTTATTTCTGTGAAATTAACTGAATGTCTCTGAAAATGAGGTCAGGATTAAAAAACCAACTTGCAATCTAAAGATCCTTGATTCTGTTCCCTGGAACCAGGTAAAATTTAGCAGAATCGATTCTAATAAAATAACCATATAAGAGTTCTCCAGTTATTGGTATCTTTTTTATTAAAATTGTAAGAACTTGTATATTAAAAAAAAACAGACTGGAAGGTAACAGATTTTTCTTTTTTTCCAAATGAAACATTTTTTGGTATTTAAGGGCATCATGTATTTAAGGACAAGCAATTATCCTAAAAGTTATTTCATTAAATACAGAAACACTTCAGCTGTACAGGCAATTCAAAAGGATTTTAAATTCTAGAAATTCCATTTTATAGTAAACGCCATAGAACGGCGTTTACTTAAGGTGTAGGCCGTTGTTGGCAGCATGAGTTCATGCTTTGACTGATAATTGTTGAGTTGTCTGCTTCCAGACTACAATTATTTTCCAGGTGGCTGAGAACACGCAGGTCTGAAGAAAGAGTTGGGCGTGAACACATGTTTATTCTGCTTTCAGCACAGGGAGTCCTTTCACCTAATCAGGCCTGCCTCTGGTTTCCCAGTCTAGAGTAACCTTGGGCCTCTGTGCCTATGCTCTTTGTACACATTTGTGGTCTGTACACGTAGAAGCAAGAGGACCCTCTAGGTCGCTCCATGCTGCTAAGGTGCTTTATTTTCAATAACTTATTTACTTCTCTAAGTTGTTGATTGTTGACATTTTAAAGTCAAGTGGGCCCCAGTATGGAGAAACAAGTTTCCTGAGCTATGCGGTAAGAACTAACGTTTATTTAGCACTTCATGAGTTACAAAGATTTCTCATATATGTGATCACATTTGACACTCACTAGAACTCTTCAAAGTAGACATGATTATTCCTCATTTCACATTAGCCCTGTGAAGGGAGGTTCACCTTTGTTTCAGGTTTCTATTGCTGCTATAGCAAATTACCAACAATTCAGTGTCTTAAATCAGCACACATATGCTATCTCAGAGCTGTAGTGATCAGAAGTCCTGAAATCAAGGTATTGGCAGGGCTGAGTCCCTTCTGGAGGCTCTAGAGAACAAGGAAAGTCCATTTCCTTGCCTTGTCCATCTCCCAGAGGCCACCTGGATTCCTTGGCTCTTGGCCCTTACTATATTCGAAGTCAGCACTTCCGTATCTTCCAATCTCTCTCTCTCTCTGCTTCCCCTGCCATACTGCTTTTCTCTGACTCTTCTGCTTTCCTCTTTGCTATTACATTGGATCCGCATCAATAAACCAAGATAATCTCCCCATCTCAAGATCCCTAACTTAATCGTATCTGTAAAGTCCCTTTTTCTGTGCAAGGTACCATATTCACAGGTTCTGCGGATTAGGATGTGGACCTCTCCAGAGGGGTGGGGAGCTGGCCTCATTCAGTCTGCCACACCTATATTATCTCACGTAATCTCACATCAACACTATGGAATTGACATTATTTTCTGTTTTGTAATCAAGGAAGCGGACTCAAAGTGACTGAATGAATTAGTGAGTTGTAAGTGGCAGACCAACCATCATACTCTGTTCTGTCTACCAAACCTGTGCTTTTCCCCTACATAGTAATTTTTAAATCTTGTGTTCTTAGAGATTCTGAATCTTCCATATGCTTTGGGCAGAAAAGATCCTTAGTGAAACAAGTTGGAAAGAAAGCTTCATGCCGTAGCCTTATCAGAAGTTCATGTGTTCATGATGATTCTGTAAGCTCCAGGATATTAAAATAACAGCCACTCCCCCTTCCCCATTAAACCATGCTTAGCCCAGCATTTCCAAAATTATCTAAGAACAATTGTTATATCATTTGTGTTTTAAAATTTTTTTGAGAGGGGCAGGAATCATATCTAGAAACCCTTCCCCAAACAGAAACAGTTTAGTTTTTATAAACATTAGGCAGATTCTGCATTTCCTTTTATAAAATGTGTGTAGTTTTAAAAGTAACATTATTTAACCGAGTTCTTGCCGGTATCTAAGCTGCAAGTCAGAACCTCAAAGTCAGGTTTTCTGAATTTAAATAAAATAGTCTTTCCATGACATTACTATTGTAAAGACCCATGAACATTAAAACACACATCTTAAAGATTTATTTTAATAAAATGCATGTTGCAGGTGTCTTTTCATTGAGTCAGTAAGTGACAACTGGTTAATGACAGCTAGGGAAGAAAAAATTAATATTGGGCTTAAATATATACTTCTTTATCTGAAAGCAATTGTTCTTTGTTCACACCTAAAACAGATTGTCTGAACTTTCTGAATCTGCCTTCATCCCTGTAAAATAGAAGTATTGTAAACCATATCAGATTTAAAGGCTGTACCCTCTGCCACATGCCTGTGCCTTTGAGTTTCGAACTTGGAATTTTGAACTAAGAATGTAAAAGCCAATTTCTATCGTTTCTTTCTCCTTTTGAAATGATTTTGGAGTTACTTTAAAATAGTAAATTTCCTTCCATGTTCATGTAATGGGAAACCATTGATTTGATTTAATAGGAAAATAATTAGACTGTCACTAGGACATGGAAGCTCTTTTCTTGGATCGTCATCAAATAAACAAGCAAAACTCCAGAGGTTTCATGTTGTTTTTTCAACTTGTGGATTTCATGAATGCAATTTTTCCCCTTTTCTAAGGAGCAGGATGTAGTTGTAATGGTTGCTTTGGAGTTGTGAACTTGATATAAATAATTCCTGTTTTATTTCATTATTTTGATCAGTAGTTAAATGTTACTCAGCAAAGAATTTGGCATTGCGGAGATTTCATCTGAGCTGGTTGAGTTCTGAATTCGATGAGAATAATTTCTTGTTTGTTTTCATTGTGTGATCAGTAATTCAATCTTCACTAAATAAACAATTAGTAAAGCCCTGTTCTCAAATTGTATATTGACCATGTTCATCAGCAGCAGCTTTACTTTAATTGATCACAGTTTTCAAAATTTAAACCAATTGTCTCTTTGAAGATTTTGTTTTTAAATTCAGGTTTTTGTTTCCTTAGTTCCACTCTTATATTTCTTATTTCTATAACTTTATCAAGTTATTTATTTTATTTTATTTTATTTTGGAGAGTGAGCAAACACACGCGCGGGGTGGGGGGTGCAGAGGGAGAGGGAGAGAAAGAATCTTAAGCAGGCTCCACACCCGGCGTGGAGCCAGATACCCCCTTTGATCTCATGACCCTGAGATCATGATCTGAGCCGAAATCAGGAGTCACATGTTCAACTGACTAAGCCACCCAGTTGCCCCAACTTTATCAAATTATAATCATTCTCAATGATCTAAAAGACCAACAAAAAGTAGTCAAGGGCTACAACATTTAAATATATGTTTATCAAATATGTAAATAAAAATGATTATAATATTAAAATTGTTGTCCTTAGTAATTTTCTTCTCAAATATTAAAAATTTTCTATTAGAATTTGAATACCAAATAAAGCTGAATTTTTCTATTGAATTTTCTGAAAATGTATTACATATTTCTAAAAAATAGAAACACTTGCCATTCCAGTATTCACTATCTATCTAGTTGTCAATGTAAAAGAAAAAATTCATTATTTGTTTTATTTATGTTACATTGGGACACACAAATGCACACACACACACACACACACACACACGGCCCAAAATATAATAGCAATATGACCATTAAATTTTGCAGGGATGACTGGGTGGCTCAGTCATTAAGCGTCTGCCTTCAGCTCAGGGCGTGATCCCAGCGTTCTGGTATCGAGCCCCACATTGGGCTCCTCCTCTGGGAGCCTGCTTCTTCCTCTCCCACTCCCCCTGCCTGTGTTCCCTCTCTCGCTGGCTGTCTCTGTCGAATGAATAAATAAAATCTTAAAAAAAAAAAATTCTGCAAAGTATTCCTTTGCTGTCATTTCAAATGTTTTAGTACTGCTCTGATTAGTTAATACCTCTGCACTTATAAATTAGCATAGAAATAGACAGGAAAATAGATACTTTGCATTAATTAGAAACAATACATTGTAATGCAAGCATCTTCTGCAGTCATACTCTCTAAGAGGAAGCATTTGATAATAAGGGTAATTTGCCTTGCCTCTTTCCTAAATCAACCCTCTGCTCAAATTCTACTCAGCCTGTAAGGCAGTGTCTGTTGGCAAGGTTGGCATAATGAACCTAAAACTCTGTGATATTTGAACAGTTGCCTTTTGTATTGAGGACATATGAGGAGTTGTTGGGGGTGGCCCAACATTGTATGAATTTTTCTTATTGTTCTTCACTGACAATCATAGTGTTGTCGTTGTTTTTCAATTGAACATTCAGCAAACTTTTATTTTTCTTTTCTTTAAATATATATTTAATAAATATATAATAACTTTCCATTATATGGAAGACCCAGAGCTAGGTGTGCAAAATTTGGATGTTAGAAGAACAGAATTTTTGGAAAGTTTACATTCTAATGGGGGATGAAAGACAAATGTACAAAAATGGATAGGAAGTAGGTAAAAAGTCCTGTGGGGGTGTTAAGCCCCAGTGATAAAGTATGGCAAGAAAAGGAGGGATTTGAAGTTTAATCACAAGGGTAATTTACTCTTAAAGATGAATTATTAAGGGGCACCTATTGGGTGGCTGAGTCAATTAAGCATATGACCCTTTTTTAATTTTTTACAGATTTTTTTCTATCTATCATCTATCATCTATCAATCATCAATCTATCTATCTATCATCTATCATCTGTCTATCTATCTATCTATCTATCTATCTATCTATCTATCTATCTATATCTATCATACATCTATCTATCTATCTATCTATCTATCTATCTATCTATCTATCATCCATCTAATCATCTATCATCTATCTATTTTAGAGAGAGAGAAAGTGAGTGAGCAGGGAGAGAGGCAGAGAAATCTCCAATCTCCAGAGTTGTTGAAGTCAGCACTTAACCAACTGAGCCACCAAGGCAGACCTAAGCATCTAAACTCTGAATTCGGGTCAGGTCATGATCGCAGGGTCCTGAGATAGAGGCCCAAGTTGGGAATCCGTGCTCAGCAGGGAGTCTGCTTGAGATTCTCTCTCTACTCTTGCTCCACCCTCTGCCCCCCCCTTTTCTCTCTCTCTCTCATTTAAATAAATACATATTTTTTTAAAAAGATGAAATATTAAATTACAACACTAGATCCACATTTTAACCTGTGCTCTTCATCCTGTTTTCCTTCCAGTTTGCTTGTAGCAATTTTTATTTATTTTCTCAAAAAATGAAATTTTCCAGAAAATGTACCTACTACGTGCTTCATGTTCTTAGTACTGAGATTATAAATCAGAGAATTAAGTAACACTCTAAGCCTGAAAAATATTCCTTCACCATCCTTCTTTTTATTTTGAAATAGGTTTATTAAAACTGAAGAACTGACATGTATCACCCTTAGCCAGTTCAATCTAGAAAGCTCTTCATTTATAAACAACAGTATATAGAGCAATGACCATAAATGTCAACATTTTATAATAAAGGTTTATAATAAAGGTTTATAATGAAGGTTTATAAAAAAGGTTGTATCACTTGATATTTCACACCAATAATAACAACTTACTATTTTTTGTTATTTTTACTATGTACTAGTGTCAAAGAAAATTTACATTGGACAAATTAAACAGGCAAGAAACACTTTATTCAAGAATATTGCAATTCAAGGGATTGAACCCACCTCTGCTGAGGTGAGCTAGTGGGAAAGTACCGGCTGATATAAGAGGGTGTTTGGCCAGTGGGTTAGGCCACCTATGTTAGCTAATTGTTGCTTTTGAAGTTAAGATCCTACCATCCCAGGAGACTGGAAGATAAGGGTGGTATCTTCTTCAATAATCACATTTCAAAACAAGTTCTTGAGAAGAATAATCCTGGGTTGTAAAACTGTCAAGAAGTTGGGAAAAGATTTACCATATCTCAAAGGGGCAGAGGAAGAATTTACAACAGGAAGTGGTCTAAAGTAAACACTTTAAAAAGAGGGAAGTTGGAAGCTAGAGTCAGGAAGAAAGCTAAGTTTAGTCAAGTTTAGAGGAATGCCAAGACTGTCTTGGTCACTAAGCTTTGAGTTTGTACATAGCTATCTTATTTAATTTTCATAAAAAATGTACGTCAAGCAGATTTTCTATTAAATTTTGCTTTAAGTTTACGAAATTGAGGCACCAGGAAATCAAACAAATTGCCTGAGATCGTAGAGCTTTTAAGTGGCATAAAAAACAGAAGAACCTGGGGTGTCTGACAGGGTGTGTGATTCTATGCTGTATGATATGACTTTAGGACATTAGGGTGTACCAAGTACCTTTTTCAAATTGAGTCTCACAGCAACCCAATGAGATTGTCACTTGTTTACATGAAGTGAACGTCAGACTCACCGAGGGATGATCAAAATGAAACATGATGGTGAGTGGATGTTGCCTCTTATTGTGTCAGAGCTGCTTTATTAAAGTGTTCATTGCAGTAAATACTTTCCACTTCTCAGAGAGTTACTGGGCTCCACAAACAACAGCTAGAGCTGATGCCTTGCAAAAAAAGCGTTGTGTATTTTTGCTTGGTGAGAAAATGACTAGAGGTAGTTTTTTTTTTTTTTTTTTTCTTTTTAAGAAATATTGCAAGCTTTCCATGAGAGACTATGGACTCTGAGAAACAAACTGAGGGCTTCAGAGGGGAGGGGGGTGGAGGAATGGGATAGACTGGTGATGGGTAGTAAGGAGGGCACGTAGTGCATGGTGCACTGGGTGTTATACGCAACTAATGAATCATCGAACTTTACATCAAAAACCAGGGATGTACTGTATGGTGACTAACAATATAATTTAAAAAAAAAGAAATATTGCAAGCTTTCAAAAATTTATGGAAAATAATAAAACTGAACCCCCATACACTCACCATCCAGGCTTATCAAGTCTTGTTCTTTTGACATATTTACTTGAGCTTTTGTTTCTTTTCTTATTTTTTTAAGAAAGAAAACAGGAACTTGGAACTCATTGTAATTCTGAACATGAGGTTTTCTATTTTAATCAATTCATGAGAAATTTCACGATTAATTTGCAATTTTGAAGTTTCAACTAATTCAAGGATATTGGAAGTTTGTGCAGGTCTTGATCTCTGCTGCCCACATACCAAAGGAAGCCTTATCTCTTTTTCTTGGGCAGGCATGAAACCCCATATCATTGCTTACTAAGACCAACATATGCTCCCTCTACTGGAACTGTGTTTTGCTCCCTGGTTTGCCACAGAAGATTGCAGTTGTACCCAAGCTGTTGTCCCTGGAACTATTCCTAAATTTCTTGCAACTCAGTTATGAACGTAAAAGCTTATATATATTTATACATATATATATGTTTATATATAGCTTAAATAAATAATATAAATATATATAACTAAAATGTATATATTTAGAACTTTCAGCTAGAATGTGTATCTTTAAACAATCATTAAAGCACTCTGGTTATATGCACACTTTTTATATACAAATATATAGACCGAGTTAAAAGCTTCAGATTAAGATGTGTTGAATGTGGATTTTCATATCCTTTTACCTGCATTTTATCTATAGAATGTTGAATGCAGTTGAGTTGTGCCATAAAAAATAAATATATTCTTGGTTTCTCATCTGAAGGTTTTTACAGTATGTGTGCTAGCCTAAGTGCTTCCTTGCATAGACTTGCATTTTATGGAGCTGTGTGGAAATGCAGAACCACTTGCAGAAATGAAGAAAGGCTGGGGCGCCTGGGTGGCTCAGTCCTTAAGCGTCTGCCTTCGGCTCAGGGCATGATCCCAGGGTCCTGGAATCGAGCCCCGCATTGGGCTCCCTGTTCAGCTGGGAGCCTGCTTCTTCCTCCCCCACTCCCCCTGCCTGTGTTCCCTCTCTCGCGGGCTGTCTCTCTCTCTCTGTCAAATAAAGAAATAAAATCTTAAAAAAAAAAAGAAAAGAAATGAAGAAAGGCTGATGGATGGTATAGAGACTATACACAAGTTACGTATTATCATTGATCCTATGGTCTTTGTTTGAGCATAGTGTGGTTTGGAGAGAAGTGACAGAACAAGGCTTATCAAAAAGTCCCCTCCTTGTTCACAAGGCATTTTCTAAAGAAAGTTCACAAAATTTCCACTCATCAAATTAAATATTTTTTTAAATATCTGAGTCAATTGATGTAATCAGATCAATAGCAAATGAATGAGAGTTTGGTTATGGATCTATAAATATTATTTCAACTTAGAATCTTTTCATCTATAATTTTTCCTAATTCCTGTTTCTCTAATTTCATTATATTGGAAGTTTTCCATGTTACTAAGAAACACAGGATCCAGTCTAATGGATTCTCCAATTATCATTTTACTTTAACCCAATCAATAAATCTCCCATACGTTTGAATATTTAGAAAGGTTTTTTAAGCAATTAAATGTTTTAAGAATTCAAAACTACTATAATGTTAAGATTTGACAATAAATGTTTTGTCAGACCTTTTAAAATTATTTTAAAGATTACATGTACTCACTATAAATAATAGAACAACAGAGATAGACACAAAAGAAGAAAAAAAAATCCCAAATCATGTTCTCCAGATGTAACGTTTTAAATGCTCTTTTCTATAAAATATCTGTTTTCTCTGAGAGAGTGTGTGTCCACACTCCCTCTCTACCTCACATACCTTCTCTCTCTCTCTCTCTCTCTCACACACACACACACACACACGTAATTTTAAATGGTAAATAAAACATTTTATGCATAGAGATGGAGTTGTAAATAATATATTCATATATAAGATATATAAGGATATAAGAAGAATAATAAAATATTCACTTATGGATCTACCACCTCACTGAAAAAAAGTAAAACTTTACTAATATTGTTGACATCCTCTGCGTGGACCTTCCCAGTCTGTTTTCTGTCTCTCACGCCAAGGGTAAGAACTATTAAGCATTTGTGGTGACTCTTCCCTTGGCATATGTTTTGAGGCAGAGTACTGTCTACTACATGCAGGTAAAGATCACTCATTTTTCGTGCCTCACATACCCTTGTATGATTGTTCCAAATTTATTTATCCATTCACCTTGTTTCCCTACTGGGGCTCTTTGGGGGACAGTGAATTTTTTCATAGCTTGCCCTTTCAGCGACTGTATAGCCCTACCTGGAATTTGGTTTCATATAGATTCTCTGGCTCAGATGCTTACACTGCACACACTCAAGGCCTGGTGATCACTTCTGCACCTGGTTAGAAGCAGTCAGGGCTCCAGCTCTTTGGCTGAGATCTTGCCCCAGATATTCCCTACTCTCCGTACCGCCAGTGCACTGTGAACGGTCATGTAGATTTCGGATCAGTGCAGCTCCAAGAGGCTCCATTCACAAGCAGTGCCCACCACTCATATTAAACATTTGTCTGTTTTGGTCCTTGTCATCCTTGTGACTTCAACAATGCATTTTAAATATCACTGTGTGTTTATCCGGTTAAAAAGCAGTTCATTGCAAGAATTGTGAGAATATCTGATCTGCTTTATGGTCTGAAGAGATGTTCTGTTCACTTGCCTTTTCAACTCACAAATTCATGAACATTTTCTGTGACATAAATCTGCCTCTAACTATATTATCTTCAATTGTACAGAAGTACATTGTACAGATATATATTACTTAACGAATGTCAAATGATCTCATTACATTTATAGAAATTCCAAATTTAGCTAATAGTCATAACTTCACACTTATTCATAATTACTTAGGATAAATTGCCAGATTACCTTATGGAAACTATTTTTTAACTTCAGAGTCCACACGTAAGTGAGATCATATATTTCTTTTTCAGAAAATTTGTTGTTAGTGTGTAGAGATGCTACTATTTTGTATGTTAATTTTGTATCCTGCGACATTACTGAATTCATTCATTGTATCTAACGGTTTTTTGATTCAGTCTTTAGGGTTTTCTCTATATAAAATCACATCATCTGCAAATAGAGACAATTTTACTTCTTTTTTTCTCCCGAATTCTGATACCTTTTATTTCTTTTTCTGGCCTGATTTTTCTGGGTAGGTCTTCTAGCACTATGTTGAATAGGAGTGGTCAGTGCGGGCACTCTTGTGTTCCCGATCTTTGAGAAGTTTTCAGAGTTATGACATTACATCAATTAAACATTAAAATGAAATTTAATCATTTTTAAGTTCTCACTAGGTTATGTGTGAGAGATTTTTCCCCACCTTCACCCACACTTAACAGAGTCTATCTTTTTAATAGTTAATAATAATACTATATAATATTAATGATCAGAGCATATTTTATTGTACATGCAACTTGTACTTCTTTGGTTACTAATAGTATTCAGTTTTTAAATTTACTTTTTAATCATTTCTATTTTTTTCTCCTTGAATTCTTTGCCAGTTTTCCTATTGGACTATATTTTTCTTAGAAAATATTGTTTCTTGTAGATCAAATATATTGTAATTATAACTTCCTATCTCATTGATTTGCATTTTGCCACATTTATGTTGATTTTTGACTCCACAGAAATTTAAATGTTTTTTTTTTTTGGTCAGTTTTGTTAAATTTTGCCACATGTGCTCTGATTTTGATTCTTCTATTACCTAGCTGTTCACTGAGGAAATGTGATGTTCCTAGAAAGGTCCTGGGTATAAGATGCTGGGTTGGGTTAGATAAGATACAGAGTAATCTCTTCCTTATGTCAAGATTTTCATACAATTAATTTACATTTTATCTACTATCTGTATATTTTTTATAAATTCATATTTTTCTAATATATTTCAATCTTTCATCCATATCTAATCTATTTTAGTATAAAGAATAAGATACACGCTAGAATTGTTTTTCTTCATAATTATATTTCGCTGTCTTAGTGATATTTACTTATTTTTTTATTGTTTTTCTATCCATTTAGATGCCATTATTTTAATGTATTCTTGAATTTATCATTGGACTATTTATTTTATCAAATTAATTTGTCCACCTGTTCTTCCACCAGCATCAATTAATTTCATTATGTAGCAACATAATAGCTTTTATATTCTGTAGAGCATGTAACCTCTGTACTCCATTACTCACTTATTTTAGAATTAGCCAAGCTGCTCAGATCTTATGTTTATTATTCTAGATTAATTTTTAGAATCATTTTCAATTTAAAAAATCCATGGGTCTTAATTGGCTTTATGTTACATTTAGAGAGAGACTTGTGGTTAATTTATAAAATTTAGTCTATTAGCATGATAGTCTCCATTTACCTCCCCACACCCAATCTCCCTCCTTCTCTATTCTGTTATGTGCTCGGGGAGACTGACTTTTTTGGACTATGTCGATTGGTAGAGTCCATTTCAAATAGATATAGGCAATAGAAGAAGCTGGCAAGTTGTGGGGTGGGGGTCTAGGAAAGAGTGAGGTCTGGTTATCTGTCTCCTCCTTTCTTCTTACTCAAGCCAGCACCTGTCAGTGACTACATCCCTTAAGCCCTTATTGAACAGCCCTCTCCTGCTACTCAATCCGCCGTCAGACAACTGCTTTCTCGAACTCTTAGTCCTTCATGCCTATAGGAGATGATGTCTTCCATCCTTGCTAAACCTAGGGTGCTGTATCTCTCTAATTTTTTCCCCTTAAACACATATTTGTTTGTTTCAATTACCTCTTTAAATATATCTTCTGATCCTTGTCAGAATGCTGCTTGATACCTCATCCAAAAAAATATGTTTCCTTTTTTATTTCATGGTTCTTTTGCTTTCCTCAGTACTTTTAAATTTTCCTTAAGTTTTTTTTTTTAAAGATTTTATTTATTTATTTGAGAGAGAGAGAGAATGATTAGGGAGGAGGGGCAGAGAGAGAGGAAGAAACAGGCTCCCTACTGAGCAGGGAGCCCAATACGGCACTCAATCCCCGGATGTTGAGATCATGACCTGAGCTGAAGGCAGGCAGACGCAGGTGCCCCCTTATAAAGTTTTGCACACTTTTAAAAATAGTTTATTCTTAGGTTTTTTTTTTTTAATGGAAATTTCTGTATAAATTCTGCCGGACCTTAAATGGTGCCTTGAGCCTTTCAACTTTACTTCCTATTTTGAAACGTGTTCATCGACCTATTCAGGAATATTCACATGTGGTTCTCAAAACTCTGCTAATCTAGAGCATGCATACATAGTAGACAAATAGAGAGATATTCTACTAATAATGGAAAGAAGAAAAATCTAACATTATTGGCTGTGTAATTTATATATTATGTTTTGCATTACTTCATCCAAGCAAATGACTTTTTGAACACTGTTCTTTTTCTGAATGTTAGAATGGTGATAAGCAAATGCCCCAAATTTTGAGTTAAAAAATGAGCACACACCATGAGGCTATTAAAGCAAAACATAGACTGTGTTCCCCACTGTAAAAGTCAATTCCTATTTGACTCAACAATAAGACATTTGTTAAAGCATTCCAAATTAGATCCGAAATGTTCTTTGACACAACATACATCACATCGACCCCTGATCAAGTAGACATAACATTTCCATTCTCAAAACAAAAACAAAAAACAAAAAACAGTTCCCTTTTTAAACATGAGTTCTTTTGAGCATCTTCAGAGACCCTCACTAACCTGGCCTGACACTTAATAGAGCATGGTTTTCCGTCTCCAAGTCTGGCTGCTCCTTGGTCTCCTATGCTGTGTCCTTTATCTCCTCAGTGTCTAATCGTTTTAGTGCTCCAGAGTTCATCCTCGTATCTCTTACTTCTCAGAGCTCTCTTATGGCCTGTGTCACCTCCTCTCAGCCTCACTTCTGATTCCAGCCATGACTGCAGCAACGTGTGTGGGCATCTGCTATTTCATGCTGCAACAGTTACCTCATCTTTACTTCCTGTCCTGGGGCTTCTAACCTCAGTGTGGGAACCTGCTAGGGATATGACCTTCAGGCTCAGCCTGGAAGTTTCTGACAGTAAGTCTCTCCACCCTTTCCGTAAACCCTCAACCACTGGAGTACAGGAGCTGATGGATAAGCATCTCTCCCAGTCAACCCCTAAGTGGGACAACACAATGAAATATTTTAAATAATTTTCAGAAAGCTTTACAGGAATGAAACTCTGATTGCCTAAGCCAGTGACTGACGTGATAATGTATGATTGTATTGGCTTTTCTTCCTTCCCTTTTTTCTTCTCCATGGTCTTTCATCCGGCTCCCTGAGATCACCTCTTAAATAAACAACTTCCCAAAAGTCCTGATTTCAGGGTCTTTTCAGGGGGGACTCAGATTCTGTAATTTCATCCAACCAAATGAATTAAGTACCATTAAAACAGTTATCAATTCTAAATATATACTCCTATTCAAAGCTTTGCCCCTCAATCTACATTTGTATAACCAACTTTATACTGGACATCTCCACTTAGATATCTAGCTGTTCTGCTCAGGCTATGACTATAAGTGAAAGAATACTTCCACACACATTATACACAGCAGAGAAGGTAATAAGAAAAGTTACTGACAATTCTGTGGTAGGAAGAGGGCTTATAGTGTTATACAAACCTTTGTAACATCATAAGAAAATTTTCGCCTGGGACAGACTGGAACAGAGATTTTATCTTTTATGAATTTGTCAAGATGAGGTTGAAGAATGGATTGCCCCCGCAAAAAAATGGCCCTCTGTTTCCTGATAGCTAGATTCAACAGATGTCAAAAAGAACCATGCAACACCATATTTCGATTCTGCTTTACGTCAACTTCATGGAGACAGATATTTGTAATTGTTAAAAAAATTTAGTTTATTTAGTTCTTTATATAAGATATTCAAATAATATGAAAGTGGACAGTCCCTCTCTCTCATCATTTCAGTTCCTACTGCTTCAAAAACAAAAATAAACAAAACAACTTCAGTCTCCCCACCCCCAGCCACATACTGTACTTAACCTATTTATTAATTTCGTGCATAGTCTTTGAGAATTTATTTATACATACATGTGCAAATACAAATATATATTTTCATTTTCTTCTTTTTTATGGGAAAAATAACATGTATAGAATGTATAATAACAGATTTTTCCAAAACAGTACATAAACAGCCTCTTCCCTTTTTTTGAGCCATAAAGTGTTGCATCGTATGGAGATGCTGTAATTTAGTTCACCAACATTGTACTGGTGCTTGTTAGGTGTTTATGCTGCCAATTTTCCCGCAGGGAAAATCCTTTGATCCCAAACCACGCTTTGGCCATATCTATCAAAATTACAAATTTATACAAATTATATCAAATTTAGCATTCTATAAGCCATGTCTGAGAATGTCTGTTTCTCCACACTTTACCATGATTTGTGAAATTTGTTTGGCAAGGACCATAGGTGAAAATAATATCTCAGTACAGTTTTCATTTACCTTTCTCTCCTAAGGAGTGAGAATGGGCATCTTTTCATGTTTTATAGGTCATTTGTATATTCTCGTGCTGAACATCTGTTAACAGTCTTCTCATTATGAGATAAGTAAGTTCATCAAGTGTAAACCATGCTATGCATGATTCATATCTCATCTCTTATTCCTGCTTAAGGAGGGTCTTCTTAAGCGAGTTTCTTTTTTTTTTTTTTAATTTTATTATTTATTTATTTATTTATTTATCTATTTATTTGAGAGTTAGAGCAAGAGAGTGAGAGAGGGTGAGCACCAGTGGGGGGAGAGGGAGAGGGAGAAGCAGACTCCCCCCACCACTAAGCGAGAAGCCCCCCAGGGCTGATCTCAGGACCCTGATATCATGACCAGAGCCAAAGTCAGACACTGAACTGAGTGAGCTACCCAAGTGCCTCAGGTGACTTTCTTTTATTTACCTCTAGCTACCACCACACTGACCTCCTGCCTTGGTGGAAACTTGATGCATATCAGATTTCTCATAAATATTTGCTCAAGTCAATAACACTGTCAAGAGCTGACCTTGACTTTACAGTTACCAGTTTATCAATATCAATAGAGAATTCATAATGGCAGCTTTAACAGTATAGTTAAAGTAAAATATTGTTTTATATCTAAGTATCTAATCAAGGACTATGGCAAGGGAAGTGTTACATTACTCAAAAATAAATGGCGCCTAATTAACAACATAAATACCAGGACTTTGGAGGATGTAGTGAAGGTCTAATGAAACACAGGTCATGAAATAGCCGTTGTGGTTCTCCCCCACAAAGATATTGTTAATGTATTTTCTGTGTTTGGGGATAATTTGTGCTGAACCTTTGTGCTCAATTTGTTATTTTGAACCAATCTCAATTTAATCATAAACCACCCTACAAACTAGTTTTCTACAGAAAACGAATGGCAAAGTTCAGACCTAGAACTTTTATGCATTGCATTATAATTGTTTTTTAGTTAGGTAACCATTTGGTAGACATTACATTATGAGGATTCCTTGCTTGCCTACAATTGAGTAATCTAGCTAAAATTGCATGAAAAGGGGGATGGTGGAAGAACATGGTAGCTTAAAGAATCAGGAAAAAGATGAAGGACCAATCTCAAAAAGGAAAGATAGGAAAGGTACATGGATTAATATGTAGAAGTTAGCTGGTGGTCTTAGCAGGGCATTTCAACTGGGAAGAACAGACATCTGTCCTGTTCAGATTCTGTATTATTTTGCTGAAGATGCAAATTCCAGGGAGACAGCTTCTGATTGACTTAGTTTTGTTCAAGGGTACCATCTTCCCATTCGCAGGGGAAGGTTGGACCTGTCGGTCAAGTTTGATTCAAATTGGGAGCAAAGCAGAGCATCAAGGCAAAATCAGAATGCTATTATAGCAGGAAAGGGATGCATGCTGAGCAAGCAAAAGCAAGATGCCCCCACACACATAAAGCCCTCAGGGTCCTGGGCTTACTTAATCACCTCACATGCACTCTCAGAACCGGAAATGTGCTCCACATACGCTGCGCAAATCAACAGTCACTGAGTGAGCTGCCCTCATTCGTAGAGCCATGCACTGTCATCACTGAGCTCTGTCTTATTCCTATTCCCTGCTATTATTACGCTCCTTTATGTGGCCGATCACGTTGCTTTCTTGGACTATTAAGCAATATACAACTAAGACTTCAACTATGTTTTCCCATTTGTCTTTAAGATAGTGACAGAATAAATGATATAGTAAAATATCTCATAAAGCAAAATTTCAGTAATTAAGACTATTTGTGGAAAGGTCGATCTAAATTACAGATGTCTGTCTTATGGACTGTTTTCATTCCAAATATCTATTGTAATTAGAGGGACCGCTGGTAAGAAACTCTTGCCAAATAGAATCTTTTAAGGTCAGTTTTAATTGAACATGCTTTTGTAATTAGCTCATTCTAAATAGAGATGTTGAAGTTCCTGGAACCATTTAGCCAGTTTAATCTTCTATACTTTTTAATATTACTCTAATTTACTTCAAAAGTTGTTTTTTCAGAGTCCATGAATAAATTTTAGTCTCTGTCAGTTGAATTATCGTGAATTTTAGTTGGTATGTGCGACAACATGAACTTTTACTACATTTGAACAGAAATTGTTCACAACATAAATAAAACAATGTGACGAATAAATAATAAACACCTAGTGTGCTTGGCACTCTTCTAGGTGGTGGGGTTGCGGTAGTTAATATATTGAAATGACCTGACTTCAGGGAGCTTAGACTCTAGGGGGGAAACTTCTCTATATCAGCCATTTTCGTCTGGCATTTAGAGTTTGATTATGTAACTAAATAAACTCTTTTTATATTTTTAGAAACTCATCTATTACACAAAAAGAAGTCTACATATTAGTAACAAAACAAAACAGTAAGACATCTGTACAATTTTTTCCAACATCGCATTCTGCATTGATGCAAATATTTTTTATACGTCCTGTCCTGAAACGTAACTACTAGCCAAATCTGTCCACTGAACACATGAAATATAGTTAATATGAGGTTATAAATAAATTTTATTTATTTACTTTTAATTGGTTTTAATTTAAATAGCCACGTGTGACTAGAAATGACCATATTGGACAGAATAGCTTCATGTATTTACTCTAAACTTGGTCATTGACAATGCATTCTTTTTTTTTTTTCTTAAAGATTTTATTTATTTATTTGACAGAGAGACAGCCAGAAAGAGAGGGAACACAAGCAGGGGGAGTGGGAGAGGAAGAAGCAGGCTCCCAGCAGAGGAGCATGATGTGGGGCTCGATCCCAGAACGCCAGGATCACGCCCTGAGCCAAAGGCAGACGCTTAACGACTGCACCACCCAGGCGCCCCGATAATGCATTCTTTTTTTTTTTTTTTTTTTTTTTTTTTTGATTTTTTATTTATTTGACAGAGATAGAGACAGCCAGAGAGAGAAGGAACACAAGCGGGGAGTGGGAGAGGAAGAAGCAGGCTCACAGCAGAGGAGCCTGACGTGGGGCTCGATCCCACAACGCCGGGACCACGCCCTGAGCTGAAGGCAGGCGCGTAACCGCTGTGCCACCCAGGCGCCCCCCCGATAATGCATTCTTAAAATCAGTAGATTTTGCCATTCTCAAGTTTGTCACACATCCTTACAAAGCTAGGAATGATATTTATAGTTTTAATTTTCAGAAGACCCAGAGTGTTAAAGTTATCTGGCATATACTTTCCCTTGAACTATTCCCTTCAACTTTCTTACTGTGATTGAGCCAGTGAGGTGGTGAGAAAATATGTTTTCATGAATTACTTTATCTCTAAGATCCTGGGAACTTCCCAGCAAATACAATGTTTCATGCTCTAGCTTTACACTATGAAGACTTGAACTTCCATGGGGCTAACATTTACACATTATTCAGACTGAGATATGTGTGATATTTTCTAACTTTAAGTTTTCTCTTTTATATAAACAGTATGTTAAGGTGTGTCTCCGATTAGATGAAGGGTGATATATCTAAAATTGCTCCTCTGTAACGGTACAACTTATACACATTCTCCTTATGGTGTATTCTTTGATGACTCTTTCTTTGAAAAAATCTTGGATGGGTTTGAAAGAAAACCACCAACACCATCCAATTTAAATAGAATATCTTAAGATGCACTTGAGCTCAATACCGTATTTCCTGGAAACTGTGGGTCAGGTTTAATTGGATTTGGGAAAATAATATTTTACTTTTGGAATTCTCCTGCCTCCCATGCCTATGAGCTGGGTTTGATAGATAAAACAAACGTGGGACTTGTAAGAATTAACTTTTGTTGATCAGTAATGATGACCTTTTACTTTCTAAGTAGTTATCCGGATCCAAAGATAATCTAAGGATTCTCTACCAGTATCCAAATATATCCATTATCCTATCACTCTGAATCCCTCCCTTGTATAATGGATATCTGTGTCTCCTTTTCAACTAATTCAATTTTCTTCCTCAAATAGTTCCCATTGTATTATTTATAACTCTTTGCTGTTGGAGGTATTTGAAATTTTTAGACTAATAACACACTATTATACACTATTGAAAGCTTCTCTGTATTTTTAAAAATCTACTTCAATTAAATTAATGTTTTTATTTGTACCTGGTACTTGAATTTTAGGATACATACATAAGAGTAAACACACACACACACAGACACACGTGATATTTCAATCTTGTAAAATAAGATCTCTTTGTCTAAGAATATAGTAACGTTAAGTGATGTTTTACCGCTTATTACCAATTAGTCCCACTATTGGTACTTGGAGTACTAAGTCTAGTGCTGGTACTTAAAATTTAGCAACATCACATCACTTGATTTCCACAAATGAAAAAGAATGAGTCATAACATACGGATGGTACCTAAACTCCAAACTGCTGTCCATTTACTATTTTTGTTTTCTTGTTCTTTATGAACAATTGTCTATACTTTTTCCATTTGCTCTTTCCTTCTCTTTGTCTCTCTCTTTGTCTGTCTCTTTCTCTCTCTCTTGCTCACCCCCATGTGCACCCATGCTTGATGTAAGTCTTTATAGCTTTAGATGTTAGTGAAACAAAGTGAATTCACACCCTCTATAACAAAAGGATTTAGCATCAAAAATAATGAGTCTCATAAAACAAAACAATAAAACATAACCAGAGATGCCTAGAGTAGTCATGATATTAAATCTAAGTAATGTCTAATGCAAAATAATTTTGGTTCTTTTTTAATGTACTTTCAGTAAAAAATATTCCAGAAAAAGTGTAAATCATTTCTATAAGCTCCACTTCTATTAAATATTTTCAACTTTATTATGCATTCCAGTAAGACATGGAAATGATCAAAATTTATTGGAATTATAAGCTATAGAGCTGACAAAAAGCTCTAAGCATCATCCCATTATAAATGAGAAGACCGAGGGGTAGGGATATTAAGTAACTTGCTTGAAATCTTATATCTAGTACAAAACAGGTTTCCAGGTGGTGAGATAATAGTCTTACTTTGTGTCTCTTTGTTAGAGGTACACAGTGTAAAGTTTGGTGCCCAGGTCTCCATGGTATTTTGCCTCTAATTTATAGGGTATTTTGCCTCTAATTTATAGGGTATTTTATAATTTTCTTTGAGTTGGTAGGCTAAATATGTAGTTTTAAATACATTAGTTGAAGAAATTCTAAAGTTCCTTTTTATATCTGATGGCACCAAAATTTAAATTTTAGCTTGGTTATCCACTTCTCCCCATATTAATCCAAACTCCACAGATATTGATTAGCAAGCAGTGATTATGCCTAGGGAAAGAAACAGTTTAATTTTGTAAATGCTTCGGATTTGGGGGGCTTAAGGGGTTTATTTGAGATATCTAGGAAGTGGAAAAAAATGTAATAGTCTGCCTAGAACTTTAACACTCCTAAGAGTCACACATTTCCTGTTGCATTTAAACCACACATTTGAAAATAGAGCAAACCCATCAATTATCCAGTATGAGAAGACAGATTGGAGAGAGATGCAAAAATAATTTAACTTTGTAGTTAAGTAATAATAGAGCTTAGAAAACAAGTTTGCTCACTAGTGAGTAGATCAGAAAAAATGAGATTTGAAACACTGTTATATAGTTTCTCATTTTCTTTTTAAAAGATAATCATGTAGGCTACTTACAGGACAATGCTTCCCACATTATGACCGGTTGGAAAACAGATGCAACTGGATGAACTGATTCTTGGTTAGTTTCAAAGCTAGTGGCTGTGGTTGGCAATTTTACCACAGTAATAACACGATGTGATTAAAGACCAAGATACTTGGCATTGCCACCAACTAGGATCTCCTGCCTTGTGTATGATCAAACAGAACACAGTCTTAACATCCTAGAGGCCTGATATTCAGGCTGTTGATGTTATATTTAGAAGGGCGTTTGACATGCATCTGCCCCAGAGCCCTGCCTCAATGGTGAGTAGACAAATATCTGGGAAACGAAATCATGTGATTTGGGATGAGAGAATAAACTGTAAGATTTCTGAAATTCATTGAGAACCATGAATTGTCTTCTTTCCCATTTGGACTTCATAGCAGGGACTTGTGTTCTAAGTTCAGCTGTGATACCTCATCATTTCTAGCGACTAATATGGTACGTGTGGATAAGGGAGGTCATGGCCTTCTGCACCACACGTGGTTTAGGTTAAATCTAGTTTCTTTCACTTTGTTCTATATGTCATTGGTAATTTACCTTTATAATATTTAGTTTTGTCTATCGGTAGCAATAATAACACGTATGTTGGGATTATCTTGCAGAGAGCATATGCAAATGTAAGTAAAGGATTTGGCACAGTGGTTGGCATCACGGAACCGGAGAAATCCTTCCCTGAATGTGACCAGAGGGGCACTATTTCAGATTCTTTTCTTCTTTACTGTCCTGTAAATTTCCCAATTCCCAAATGGAAGTTAATGCCAAATTTTCATGTGTATTGGTTGTAGTTTGTACTATAGGATTATGTTTTAATTAAATATTAAGTAGATTGAAAAGTTATGTCATGAGTCTTCTCAATGATCGCATTGTTCTTATAAAATTCTAAGTTAAAGGAATCCTGCTAAATATTTGTAAAAACAAATATTTGAACCAATTTAAACCACATTACCATTCAATAACAATAAAAATTCTATCACCCAGACTACATAGGTCATATAGGCAGTATTTCCTTCTAAGAAGCACCAGAATGATGTTTCGTGCCTTGAGGGGTTGCTATGTGTTAGCAAAATGCTACATAGACTTTGAAAGCCACCCGATTGGTTGAGTTTCTTACCACTGCTCCCTTCTTAGAGGAAGCATATAGTGATGACCAAACTATATAGCTTAGTAATTATGGAATCAGATAGACTTATTCTGCCACTTCCTGGTTGTGTGAGCCATGGCAAGACCCTTAACGTCTCCAAGTTTGGTTTCCTCATCTATCAAAGGATTGTTTGGAGAATTAAATATATTTATATGTATCAACTTCCTAATATCATGTTTGACACATAGTAAGCTATCAATACATGGTATCCATTTAAATATCTTTATTGAAATAAAAATGACACACAATAAAATCCACCCATCAGAAGCATGCATTTCAGTCATTACCAGTATCTTAACTGAGTGGTGCAACCATCACCACAATTAATTTTAAATCATTTTCATCACTCCAAGAAGAAACTCCCATACCCATCAGCAGTCAATCCAGGCTTTCCCAGTAGGGGTCTACTCTCCAAGCTTGAAGTGACCCCTCATCTATTTGTTGTCCCTGTAGAGCCACAAATTCTGAACATGTCATATAAATGGAATCATGCAATATGTGTTCCTTTGTGGCTGACTTCTTTCACTTAGTAAAATATTTTCAAGATTCATCATTGTACTGTGTATTAGTACTTCATTTCTTTCTATTTCCAAATAATATTCTATTGTATGGATGTACCCGATTTTGTTTGTTTATTGGTTTATGGAGATCTGAGATGTTTCCACTTTATGGCTGTTACGAATAATGCTACTATGAACATTCCTGTATAACTTTTTGTGTGGACACGTGTATGTATTCCTCTTGTGTACCTAGGACTAGAATTTCTGGGTTTTATGGTAACTGTGCTTAACATTTTGAAGAACTGTCAAACCGTTGTCCAAAGTGGCTACACTGTTGGCATCCTTTTTTGATATCTTAAAGATCATAATCAATTCTCAGGTGAAAATAAAATTGAGATTACCCTGGATTTGGGGTGCTTTGAGAGCTGGGATAGGAGTGTATCCTCAGATATCACTTAGAAGATCCCAGTCTTCCTAACACCTGTCTCTCTCCTGGGGGCTGGGTGGAATTGACTGCTACTAAGTTCCTTTGCTTCTCTAACACCTAGAGAAAACAGAACATTCAGCCCTTAATGAGCCAGTTTTTGAGTCAGCGGAATGTTATCTGCTTTGAAGAAAAATAGGTTGTTTGGGTGTTTTTTTTTTTTATTAACTTGTGATATCAGGGAGACATCAGAAAGCTGAAACATATAATTGTTTTTTATTACAATAATTACCAATAAGGTGGCAAAATAATATTTTAGAAATGACTGTTTAGTTGCTATAGTACCAAATGAAAGAAAAATTCTGAAAGTTTTTAGCAAAACAGTACAATGATAGCAGTCCACAGGGATTTGGTCACAGAACTATCCTGCTAATAAACTGTGCAGTGGGGGCATGGGGATAAGCTGCTTACCCTTAAGTAATTTAAATAATAAGTTAATATCCAGAGCAGCTCTACATGTGATGTCCTTAGTTATTAAGTCAAATGCAATTTATGCAGCTCATGTCATTTACATCCTCGATTCACTGGGAAAGCTTGCTCTCAGATGGGGTATTGCTTGTCAGATCAGTCATTTCTCCAGAGGAGATAAGATTTATTGTAAGTGATAGTACTTAGAGTTAAATACATGTAGTTAGAAACATTGCTAGAATATCATCCCTGCTTTCTAAATTTCTTCGTTTACTCTTAGAGAAATAGTCAATTTGTTTTTCAGAGTGCTGTGCTATTCACTTTAAACTTGAAAATAAGTGTTTTAATTTTGCTCAATGCCTGATATTAACTTTTCTAAAACAACTCAATGAGTGGAATGGTGTGAAAATAGATTAAGTTCAAGCCAGAAATCAGAACAGTTGACTGAAAATCTTCCCCCCCCCCCCCCCGCCATCAGCCTTACTTTGGGAGTTAAGTTCTCACTATAATTTAAGGGTCATTGGACACTTTCCCTACACATTTTTTTCTTTATAAAGAAGAATGGACTTGCAAACCTCTTTCACGCATTCTACAAAGAACGGCTAGCAGAGCCTGCACCAGAAGAAAGCACACCACCCGTTTTTGTTTCGGAATAGACAAGCAGAGCACTGTATAGTGAAAATAACCAGAGATAGTGAACGCATGCACGCACTTAAGCTGCAGTGAAGTCTGCAAGTCCTCTTGGCGTGTCATCTGTCAAAGTCGGGTAGCTTTGATTAAAGTGAGTGCATTAAATAAGGAAAGAAGTTTATAGACCAAGCAATCCATTAATGTCATGGAACAAGAGAAAATTATAAGCTCTGCACAAAATATTTTTGAAAAGGCAATCCACGCCACAAGCAATTTTAGAAATGCGTTGAACATTTCCGAGATTCCCATGCTGTGGCCATGGCCACGGCTACACATCCACTGCTGGTAGAAGAGAGGCTTTAGCGATGGCGACGACAGAGCCGCACACTGTTTGATACACCAGTTCATGCCTCAGGGAAGGCTAATAAGATAGGAATGTATGAATGTGCCACCACTTACGAGGTCAATGCTGTAAATAAAACCTGATGAGGAACTGTAAAATCTGAGATGCAGTGATTGGTGTAAGAATAATAGTAGAATGTTCAGGACTTACACAACAGTGAGCTCAATTTAAAAGGGGAAGGTCAAAATCATCATATTCTGTTGGGTAGCAGGGAAATAAAAATAATAAAAATTTTAGAAAAGAGGATTTATTTTTTAGAGAGGGGAAAAGAGAGGGGGTAGGGGAGGGGCAAGGGGGAGAGAGAGAAAGAGAGAAAGAGCGAGCATCCTAAGCAGAATCCATGCCCAGCGTGAAACCTGACATGGGGCCCCATCTCACAACTCTGAGATCATGACCTGAGCTGAAATCAAGAGTTAGATGCTTAACCCACTGAGACACCCAGCTGCTCCTAGCAAAGATGATTCTTATTTGGGGTGCTAGACATATGCAGAACTGGTCTCAATTCCCTCTACATTGTTGAAATGTGGGAGAATAACTCAAAAATATCAAAACACTACTTTCAGCAATCCCAGCACACATATCAGTTCTATGTATTTGGGTACTATTATTATTTAGTCTCCATGTAAACATGATTTTGTGCATCTAAATCTTCATTATATTGAGTTATACAACTGTAATGTCTCTTCATCTTAGTAGCAGAAATCAGAACGCTTACTGTGTCCAACATGTGGTAAGTTGGTCAAGTGTCAGGCAATGTCAGTAATAAGCCACTCCACGGAGCTCTGTTGGAGATGTTTTCAGTGGTCTTGCTAGTGAGTGGTTTTTTTTTTTTTTGAGGCAGAAACTTGGCAATTGATTAATATGCAGATGGGTCATAACTCCACCTTTATTCTTGATGCCCTATGACACAGAAGCTTTGTTCTCGGTCACAGTGCCCCAAACCCATCTATGAAATATGTTGAGGCTAAAGCATTTAGAATAGTGAGTGATACGACATTGCTCTACATGTATTTGCTAAACAAAAATAGTTTGTTTTCAGTTTCATAATTCCCAGCAAATACCAAATCTTGTATTATGAATGTGATATAAGTGGCAGGACAGCATGTGGAATGTAGCCCATTGTTTAGCAGACCCTCAAGTAAATACTGAGATGTCGTCACTTAATTCATCATGACTTACTACTGTCTGGAATATGAGCTGACAAGTCACACAACAGAACACTTGGCAGGTCCGGTTGGCCAATTTCCTTTAGCAATTTGCTTCAGGGCACCCTTAGTATTCTGTACTAATCTTTAAATATAACCATTTAATTCAGGATGACAAAGCATGATATTGACTGTGTGGATCAATGTTCTGTTCACAAATCCATTACCTTTTATTTGAGATAAACACAGAGCCATTGCTAGAAACAATAGTCTTTGGAAATCAGTGCTTCTTAAATAGCAAAAGCCAAGCTGAGATGCTGTTGACAGAGGGTTTGAAATGGAAGCATGACCTCATGAGGTAGATCGAGATGAAATCCCTCTCAATTAGGAAGTTCTTTCCTCTAAAGCGTTCTTACAGAATCAAGGAGAATTTGTAACAAAGCTTCCTTGTTTGTATTTCATGGATTGCCATCCTAAACCATCTGGTGAGAATGGTCTGGAACTCACTGATCTGACTACAGTAGAAGCCTTGCTCACAGTGCACTTTGACTTCAACAGGACTGTCACGATAATTAAATCTTGTACACCTAGCATAGCTTACTGTTTCAGTATGGATTTAAATGGTCTAAATATAGACTTAAAAGTTTCAGTGCATGGATCCTAGAAAGTAGGCTAAAAAGTATTCAATTAACGTAAAAGTAGTCAATAAATACCAAATAGCCATTTTAGGCCCAGGGTTCTGCTGAAGTGCTACAGCGGAAGTCTTTTTGTGTGTGTGTGTGTGTGTGTGTGTGTGTTTAACCAGGAGACTTTTAAAGTGTATCAAGCTTCCTCGTGGGGTCCCAACATTTTTCCTGCAGGAGGAGAATATTTGTGTATCTTATCACAAATAAAAAAGATGATTATAAGAAAGGAATAAGTGGAATTTCTACATGATCTTTATTTGTAAAAAAAAAAAAAAAAGATTAAAAATCACTTCAGATAAAGCAAAGGAAAACTTCTCCATGAGTCAGTATTAGAGACAATATATAAGAAGAAAACTGACATTGAACTACACACAAGGGCCTTTTGACATATGAAATAAATGCATCCCCAAAACTTTTGTTGCTCTACCATCTTAGGTTAGAATTTGCATATTATTTTAGCAACATCATGATCAATAACCATGGAACTAAAATGTGAATTCAATCAAGCAAGGCAAAACAGACACAGTTTTATAAGCACTGTTTTTTTGTTTGTTTGCAGAACTTTTGTATATCCTTTTTTTTTAATATAAAGATGAGGGTGATCTGGTGATCACAGCTACCATGTCATTGATTTCAGAAGGTATCAAGACAATTTGACTAGTGAGTGGGTGTTTCACTCTGTCCGATAGTTTCATGTGCAGCTCTCCAGAAGCTGTGAATTTTATCCAAAAACACAATTGCCTCTGACATGAGAATTGATATGCTTTCTTGCAGAAATCTGTTCTTTGCAATAGCTTCCTGGGTTAGTTTGCCATATAATAGCGTCATTGTTACAGTGAGCAACACCCATGACAGTAATTCATCAGTGTTATATTCATTCAAATAATACTGAATGAACATTAATAAATAACAGGTCATCTGCTAAGCACAAGAGAGTCAGTAATGGACAAAAATATCATAGCCTCTATGGAAGCTCTTTAGGAGCTGATAATTTATGGAGAAGACAGATTTTAATCAAATAATCACACCAGTAAGAGTATAATTAAATGTATGGTAAGTTATATAAAAGAAAAATAAAGGAAGTGAAGAATGTCTACAATAGGGGGATCTGACCTAGTTGGGCGAAATATGGCATATTGCATGAAGAAGAGTTGGGTCAAGGTCAGGGAAAACTTCCCAGAGGGAGTGAGGATTGAGCTGAACTCTGAGGGATGGGAAGTAGTTAGGTAGTGGATACTGTGGGATTTGCTCAGATTCTGTCTTCAGAGCCTATACATCCATTCCCTAGTTGCTGAGAACAATGGCTGCTGTTTGTTCACCGCTATGCCCTTCCTTGGAAATTGCCCTCAGCTTCAGGGAACTATATTGCTCCTGATTATAGCTACCCTTTCTGCCACGGGTCAATGGTAGATGCAGAAATCTAAGGCTCTGCTCCTTTACTTCTCTTTGAGATAACTCCAAGGGATCTTCCCAGTTCAAATATTTCCTTAGGATTGTCTGAGGCCTTAGTTGGTCAACTTTTCCCTCTGCCCAGTCCTTAGATCTGTTCTCATACATTTCTGCACACAGTTCTGTGTCTTAAAGTCTGTGTCCAAGTTGCCCAACAGAAGGCAGTTGTTAGTAGTGGTCCTGGGAAACCAAATCTAAAGTGGAATTTTGGAGATTGATCAGTCGCCAGCCATCTGGCAATGAGGACCCTATCACTGGTGGTAGGTGGTGTATGGATTGCCCCTGGCATGTTATAATGGTACAATTGTTAAACATACCCCTGCGGAAAACTAGAATGGGATACTGGTTGAAGGAGATGCTCTAACTGATGCATGATTTTGGGCTCTTGAAAGGGAGAAAGGAAAACCGTAAAGACTGTGGAATTGGATTAATAAGTGCCACTGATTCATTGAAAAGAGATTATTACAGGCTCAGGCTGATTAATCACCTATTTTAGGCAACATTTAAAACTGGAGCACTTAATCTACAATCAGAGGGCATAAGATTGAGGGCACTGATCAGAACTAATCATAAGAGTAACGGGAATTCCAAAACGGTTGAATTCTGAGCCCTG
Organism: Ailuropoda melanoleuca; assembly: GCF_002007445.2. Lineage (NCBI taxonomy): Eukaryota > Metazoa > Chordata > Mammalia > Carnivora > Ursidae > Ailuropoda > Ailuropoda melanoleuca. The sequence continues at coordinate 97,095,316 of NC_048227.1, read as the reverse complement.
GTAGGTATCCTTATGAAGGTCAACGCCCCATAAGGAGGGAATGAGACTCTGAAAATTGGGATGAACATATTTGGGAATTTCAAGGTTGAGGACATTGAACTCACAGATTCCCCTTATTTGGCTGGTCCTGTAGAACTGGACAACTCCCCCTTGTGAGAAGATAGGTTCCTCTAATACATCTTCCTGCTTCGACGTTTTGTTGAAAATCATTTAGAGTTCTCAAATGTGGTAGACATCTTACAAGACAATCTTTGCTCCTAATAGGAATTTACATCCACCTCCCTGCCTGGCAATAGAGCAAAACAGAGGTCAAATCCTAGCGTAGCTTGATGAGATGTTCTGGATCTGCTGAGGGAAGAGAGGGGCTATTTACCTGTGGAACTGTAGGATTTACTAATATGTACCAGCAGGAGCTGGAATAGTTTGCATGGGAAAAGGGTGCTAGTGACATTGGATCAAGGGGCAGCATATAGCTATGGGGCATTCTCCTCTGATACAGCGGTTAGCACCATGACAAGGACTCTGGGAGATGGCTTTTATTAATTTTAAAAAGTGATATCTCACATTAAATGGAGATGATAGAACTATCAAGAAAAGGAAAAAAGGATCAATAGGCTCAGAAAAATAGTATGCTGGGGTAGTTATATCAGATTCAAAAATTCACTTGTCTACTAAATTCTACAGAGGACATCCCATTTACCAAAGAGGCTGTGCTGGTGAGAGGGGCAATACCATCCTTGAGAAGGTCTGTGGTGCCTTTCCTTTATACACTGGGGCTAGAGCAGGGGATGTTCTTATAGAACTGGACTCCCCTGAAATAAGACAGATCAGGTGAGATGCCTAACTGCCAGAAGCAGGGAGGGGGGGTGGCACAGTTACTGCAATGAATAGAAAGACCAAAGTGATACCCAGGGAGTCCCGATCTGCAGAGAACTATGGAGATAGTCATAGAAACTGAGTTTAGGGGTAAGGTATATGGGAAACTAACAAGGGTATTGTTTAGTGATACAACCAAAGGAAATCAGCTGTCAGTTTCTGGACCTGAGATTGTTCCAAGACCTTGAAACCCTCTCTGAAAGAGAGGCCAGGTCTCTAATAGGAAGGAGTCTGCAATACTGTGACAAGCATATTCAGCAGTAATTCTCCTAGTCTTCCCCCAAGGGATCTCTAGCCATTTACATAGATAATCAAGCATTGGCAAAAAGGAAATACCCTCACATTTCCAAGATTATGAGAACAGAGTCTAAACTGACATTGATACCTAAGTGTACAAAAACTACCTTGGCCTGCCTGTTTGAGCGAAGGCATGTGGAAGCTAGGTAATAAATGGATTCCTGGCCCAGGGTCCAAATCACAGTGCATCCACTGGATTTACAGAGTTACTTGGTTTTAATGTACATGGTCCCTGACTTTATAATTGGAATGGATGTAGCTGGTAGCTAGCAGAGTCCTCCTATTGTTGTCTTGACCCAGGGCTGGGGGTAGATGGGGTGAAAATGCTATTATAATGGCTTGAAAATGACCCACTTCCCAAGCGAAATTGCAAATCAAAACTAATATTACATCCCAGGAGGACTGACAGAAATCGATACTATTTTCAAAGAATGTAGAGCTACTAGTCACTCTTATATCCTCATTTAAATTCACTGTTCTGGCCTCTATTAAGACTGGATGGATAACGACAGTTGACAATGGATAACCATAGATTTCAACACATAGTGGCTCTAATTGCAGCTGCTGTGTGAGATGTGGTAATTTTACTAGAGCAGACAAAGGTAGCCTGTGGCGCTGCTATATGCCTTTCTTGGAAATGCATTCTTTTCCATTCTATCAGAAAGAAGACTTAAAATCTCTGCTAATGTCCTAGCTGTCTGGATCCTGAAAATAGAAAGATTAGAAGCTTTGGGACAGGATGGTCAGGGGAAGAGGCACAGGAGGGGATCCATAAGAAGGGGCATAGAATGTGAAGGTCTCTGGATCACAGCTCAATGCCCATCAGAGGAATTAAACAGCCAAGACCTCCAAAGTACTAGTCACTTCTTGTTCGTTTGGAGCCGGGGCATACACTGAAAACCAATGACATATTGGCCAGCATCTACCAACTGGCCACAGAGCTGGCATAAAGGACACATAAATGGAGTTGCCATGGTGACAGAAATTATATCTAAAGCCCAATAGCATGAATCTTCACTCAATGAGGATGATTTTGCTATGAGTGCTGCCAAGAGTCCAACTTGTAAATATCATAGATCAACAGTTAGCCCTTGATATGGCCCATTTCCCCCAAGGTAAGCTAACGTACTAGAAAAGTTGACAGCATTGGCTTTCTTTCACTCTTGAAGAGGCAGTGATTCATCCTTAATGGGTTTGCCACATAGTTTGGAGATGGGATTTCTTTTCCTATGGCAGGACCTTGACAAGCATCTCTATTAAAGATTTCTAGATATTGATCTGCTAACATGCAATACTGCACTGCCTCTCTTTAGATCAAGTGAACTAAATAACAACAAAGTTGTATGTAGTCACCATAGAGGACACAGGACCAAGAGGTCTACCTGTATTACAACACATGCTACAGACTGGATGGTTATGCTCCCCTCCCCACCAAAACCCATATATTGAAACCTAATCCCCAATGTGATGGTATTTCAAGGTGAGACCTTTGGGAGGTGATTAGGATATGATGGTGGAGCCTCTACAAATGGCATTAATGTCCTTATAAAAGAGACCCCAAAAAGCTCCCCTGTCCTTTTCACCATGCGAGGACATAGAGGGACAATGGCCATCTTGAACCAGGTATCAAATCTGCTAGCACCTTGAGCCTGGACTTTCCAGCCTCCAAAACTGTGAGAAATAAATCGTTTATAAGCCACCCAGTCTCTTGTATTCTATTACATCCGCCTGAATGGACTAAGACAGAGTCTCACAAACCAGAAACCATCAGTCTGATATTGTAGTGGGATGGTGTTTTAAACATGCAACTGAGGTGTTGGGTTGGAAATCAGACCTTGTAGAGATGGAGTGCCATACTTCAGGACATGGTGTACACAGAAAATTAATGACTATTTTACTGTCTATATCCTCTGTGTCTAGAATTCGTAGGACTGGGAACCAAAAGATGGAATTTGAAATGATGCCTCTCACCATCACCCCTAGTTTTTCTCTAGGGCTTTTGTGATTTCTGTTAAAACAGTTTTAGGCTTAGTGGGTCTAAAGATCATGGCTCTCGAATATGTAATGATTTCACCAGGAGAGAGAGTAAGTCTCACTAGATTTTAATTTATGTCTTCCATCTGGATACTTTGATCTTCTCATGACAGGGGAGTAGCTGTGAAAGAAGGGAAAGGTAGAATGTGTTTTGAGCTCAGGTGACTTACTAAAGCATCTCTCTCTCTCCATCACCCAGCTTTAAGATTAAATGCATAAGTACAGTAGCCATTACCTGAGAAGGACATGGTAACTCCTGGGACTCAGACCTCTCAGGGATATAAGGGACTCAGTGGCCCCCACCAGACAAGCCACCACCTAGGCCAGCAGAAGAGTTGGCCAGGGGTGAAGGGGATCTAGACTGAATACTGGAGGAAAGGATGAGGATTATCAGTTACAGCCTTCAGGTCAAGTGCAATAACTCAGCTTGTGTTTCTTTCCATTTATTTTCAAGCTCCCCAACCAGCACCCTGGGGAAGCTCTTTCTACCTGGGGCAAACTTCCTACACACAGCAAGTGAATCTGACGGTGCAAGAGACCCCGAGGCACTTCACTCACAGTCCTGCTTCAGAGCCAATGCGCCCCTCCCCTCACTGGTGGAAATATGAATCACTGACAGGTCAAAGCTGTATCCTCCCCTGGGAATTGTCTTCGGACACAGCAAACTGCTACGATGGCCCATGCTGTTTCCAGTGGGCAGCTTGTGACTAGTGACCCGCTGTTGTGAGAATACAAACAATGGGCCCTTTTCTATTGTTTGGGACTAGTCTGAAGGACCATCCTAGCTCCACAGCTCCCCTCCAGTGGGCAGATGCCTCTGTTGCAACCACACGGCAGGTCGGCTTCTCCTTCCCCCAGCCCTGCCTTCTGTACTTCCTCACAGGTGTAACCCCGAGAATGAGCCTTCCTAAGCGTCCTGTGTGCAATTGTCCTTCTGTTCTGGACTGAAAGCTTATGTTCTCCTACAATGTATTCGTTTGTCGAAGCTATGACCCCTAGTGTGGCTAAATTGGGGGGTAGGGCCTCTAAGGAAGTCATGAAGGTTAAATGAGTTCCTAAGGGCAGAGCTCTGATGAGGTAAGATTAGTGGCCTTCTAAGAAGAGACACCAGAGAGCTTGCTCTCTCTCTCTCTGCACTGAGGAAGAGCCGTGTGAGGACATGTCTGAGAAGGTGGCCGTCTACAAGCAGGAAGAGAGCCCTCGTGAGACGTGGGATTAGCAGGTACTTTGATCATGGACTTTTATTTAGCCTCCAGAACTGTGAGAAAGTAAATTTCTGTTTCGTAAGCCACCCAGTGTGTGGTGTTTTGTTACGGCAGTCCTAGCAAACTGAGATACCACCCCGTCCCTGTGCGGACAACTCCACCCAAACACACCTAACCTGCCCCGAGGCCATCGGCTGGCTGAGTCCAGAGCTCAAAAGAGGATTTCTGGCTGCAGAGTTTTGGATATTGTTCTGGACCAAAGCGTTCCGGTAATATTTTTAAAGGAGCTGACTTTAAATGTATGTTTGATTGCTCTTTATTTGAAGAGGAAAGAGGAGCCTATAAATTATTTAAAAAAATAAACACCTTTCTCAGCAGTTTTTATTTCAGCAGCTTTAAATCTATCATGGTAAGACTTCCGAAGAATGATTTTGGCCATTCGAAACAGGTGGATTGCTTTTCCCCTCATAAGTGATACCAGAGGCAAGCATGTATAAACATGCCTGTCAGTGAGCTGTCTTCAGCAAATTGCTTGACATATGTTTACTCTGATATAATGCATAAAACAAATGTTGGGGGATTAATAGGAGTTAGGCAAAAGGATCACGTTCCCTTTAACTTCACCCCCTATAAACTCTCCCACCTCCAAAGTGAACCATTATTAGGGTCTTAAATGTAGGGGAACGAGAGAGGTGGACTAAAGCAGGTGGAAAAGTTGAAGGAAAAATTAAATGTACAAAATAAGATAAAGGGAGATTGTGGAAAAAAGATTTAAACATAGTTTAAGATTAAGATGAAAGAAATCTGTTACAGATCATCTGTTCACATACCAGGGAGAAAGGCCACACATACATTGAAGACTTCTGGCAACAACACCCCCACACACCCGGATATGCACACCCACACCTGCGCGCGCACACACACATACACACACACACACACCAATAACTCAATCCATCTTTCTTTATCCTTCTATGTCAACAACTATGTCCCTTGGGATGTTACCATCTCTAGTTTGAAGCAAAAACAAAGGAAACCACTCTACTTTTTTTTTTTTTCATTATTTCTGAACATAGAGTCAGATACAACATGGGTTCCCATGGGTGCGTACAAATGCTGTGCCCATAGCAAGCCTCTAGGGAAAGAGGTCTCTAACCAAAGTGGCGGTGGGGGTCTCTTTCCACAACAGAAAATGGCCTGAAATCCACCCCTCCTTCTTATATTAGTTCATTCTATAATTCAATATTGATTTGAGGGGACCATCTCGATGAAAAGATGAAGTTTTCTCCCAAGTCAAAAAATTTTCCATTATGTTTTTTCCCATAATGAATTCAAATGACACGGAGTGAGAAGAGCTGTGGAGAGTGAGTCTAGTTTAAACAAGGTTCCATTGTGTGCAAAACCTTTCCCCTTTATCCATAAAATTCATTCTTCACGGGCAAAATAGCATTGTTCTCCTTGCAGGTATGACAAATTATTGGGTTTAATAGTTTTTTGCTTGCTTTGGGATTTCAGAGTTATTATATTTTCTTTTACGGGGAATCTTGTTTTCACATTTTTGGGTACAAAATATGTTGCATTCAAATCTAGCTTTGGTTTGTTTGTTTGTTTCAAGTTTGTATTCAAGTTCTAGTTAGTTAATGTATAGGATAATACTGGTTTCAGGTGTAGGATTTAGTGATTTATCACTTACATATAACACTCAGTGCTTATCACGACATGAGCCCTCCTTAATACCAAATATACTTTTTAGGAGTCACTGTTTTAATGGAAACCTGAGGGTTCAAATTTACTTAGTTAATGTTCCAGAAGGTGCAACTACTTCCAACACCTCAGTTTTTTGGTCTGTTAGGATCCACCTTAAATCTGGAACGATTATACTTCAGCTATGAGATCCTTCAGGCAACGACTAGAATTTGTTTCTTTCTCCCTAGAACGTAATACACTGGTATTATGCTCACAAAAGCTAATTTTGCAATTGGAACTGATTTTTTTTCCTACAATCATTTATTTTCCAGTGTCTGATTTGGCCTGTGACTGGATAATGTCCCACTCTTGCTGCCCTTCTGTTTTTTTCTGTATGTAGCGCATTTTCCATCTGTAAGTTCCAAAATCAGTCCAGAGTTCAACTTGAAGTAGCCTGAAGCTGTTCCCAACTTTTAAAATATATTTCATAGTTACGTTTTCTTATTTTCCCAAGATTAGTTTGACAGCACTCTATTCCATGACAATGAGCTAACTATTAAATATTTATTGAGCACTTTCTAAATGGACAGCAGCACACTAGATGACACACGTAGAGTAGAAATTTGTTATATTTTAAAATTATGGCATAGCCAGAGATGTTTCACATTATATATAAAATGTGTTTCTTTTTCCTACAGCTGTTTTCTCATCCTGGGTATGGACATGCATTTGTTTCCTAGGTTAGCAGGGCTTCAAATCAATTTCTCTGGTACTGAATAGTCACTTCTTGAGGCATTTTTACAAAAAAATAACTAAATGCATCGAGACTGTCCTGAAATCCTCATCACCTTCTTTGTGAAGGAAAAATGATATGACTTCACAATTGTCTTCTCCATGAGCACAGATAAAATCCCCCTGAAAACATTGCATAAATCGAAACTGAAAAGGTTTTCTTTATCTGAGGGGTCTTCTGCTGTTGTGAGGTCGAGGCTCATGGGAATTTCCTCTGACTGTACATCTGTCTCCAGGCCACCTTCTAATCCAGGCACTGGAAGCTTCCACTGAGGATTTAGGTCATCTTGTTTATAGAGGGATGGAGCCTCATTCTGGAAAGGCTGATATATTCTTTTTTATTTTAAAGATTTTATTTATTTATTCGACAGAGATAGAGACAGCCAGCGAGAGAGGGAGCACAAGCAGGGGGAGTGGGAGAGGAAGAAGCAGGCTCATAGCAGAGGAGCCTGATGTGGGGCTCGATCCCACAACGCCAGGATCACGCCCTGAGCCGAAGGCAGACGCCCAACCGCTGTGCCACCCAGGCGCCCCAAGGCTGATATATTCTTAACTTTCCCTGCAGGTAATATATTTGCTGGGAGAGGACAAAATGGGGAGTAAATGTAAACACATGCAAGTATAGAGGGTTTGTGTCGTTCCTGGCGAGCCTGTACTTATGAGGCGATATTAGCTACTGCATGACATGCCGATGTCCCTGGTGCCACTCATTTCACATTTGTAAAATTAAATCAAAGCCCCTTACATAACATTGTTGGGTAGAAAAGTTATTTTCGCAGACATTTGATGTGAAATAATAATAAAACGAGCCATGTAGCTGACAATTCTCCAGCATGGAAAACTTCATCAGTACTTCCTATAGGCAGAGCAGTGAGGAGGCCAATAGAGGTGGAGCACTGACGTTCAAAGATCCTGGGGTCATTGGCCCTGAGTCCCTGTGCTGTTTCTAACTGCACGGATACTCCCGGGCAGCACCCAAAGTCAAGGCATTATACTTCCCCTCAGGTAGAAAGCACATTAGAAAGTATTCTGAAACATGGCAGGGTTCCTTCAGTGTCTCAGAAATGTAAGGTCACCCAGCTAGCTTTCCTTAGTCCCTTGGAATAGTGTTTGCTTTACCTTTACCTTCCCCAAACGCACTTACTCTATAAAGAGCAATAAAAATTTTCAGCCAAAGTACCATCCACCTCTCCCTTGGCATCTTGCTTTCAAAGCAGGATCCAGTCCCTTAAGCTTGCATTTGAAGTGGATCAGAACAGGTCCATTATGACTGATGACTCCATGCCTATAGACTTTCTGAATAGCCTATTTTATGCTAAAATGTATCCCTCTAAAACTTAAAACCTTCTATGCTGGTATTTGGAAGAGAATCTTTGATAATGTCAGTATGCAGTAAAATCCTCTAGCCTGACATCTTGTTGAAAAGAATAGGTGGAGGTCAAAGATACTCTGGGGACTGTGAGCCTCCGTGCTGGAGAGGAGGGACACATTTCGAGGGACAATAATAAAAAAAGAATTTATATTTTTAGTCTGCATACTTAAAAGAGACTGTTGGATGAGAAAGTGCAGCCAAAATTTGAAAAATCATCTGGCTTCTTTTCTAGGCTGCTTTACTCATCTTCCTGCTCCGTGTGTCCCCAGGTTATGGAACACGTGCATTTGGCAGGAGAAAAGCAACAGCTACATCCTACTCCTAAACAAATATCATTGCACTTCTTGTCGTAGATTTATATGGAAACACTGTCTAAATTTCATGTCTTTTGGACACCATCCATGTTCTGATTTCCACATCAGTCACATCTATGTTATCTTGCTTAGTTTTTCAAAATAGCCCTATGAAGGAGGCATCATAACCCTATGAAGGAGACAGTTATAGAAACCAAGCCTGAGAGAGCTTAGGAAATTCATTTAAGGGTATCTCACCCATAGGTGGCTGAACCAGTATTTGAATCCAGGTCTCTCCAGGAAATTCCATGATGTCTCCATTATTATTTGCTGCTATTTGGCTCAGCTAATTGATGCATCCACAGTTCAGCATTTTAGTATTCCTGCCTTGGTTTCCATGGATCTCCACGTGCATTGAGTGCCCACTGCCACAGTCTCTAATACTGTTGCCCAGTCGATGTATACCGGAAAAACAGTCCAGTCTTAGCAGCAACACACTCCTTTCCAGTATTCCTTTCATGATCCTGTCTCTGATGCTGCAGGTTCGTATTTCCATGAAGTAACAACCCTACTTCTGAAGAGCCATTGAAAAACATTCAGAATTCTCTGCCATAGAGGCAATCAATTATAGAGTAGGGCTTTGCAAGTGATTGCTCTTGTGATAATATGATGCCATAAGAGGGAAAGGCACTGAGTATAAGCCATTGCTCTGTTCGCCCCAGAGAGCAAGTGATATGTCAGAGTGGTGGAGTGTGACCTTGTGAAAGAGTGTTATTAAAAATTCTGTTCCAGTGTCTGCCAGCCATTCTGATATACATACCACTACTCTGTAAACCTGATTTTTCCTGCAGGCTGAGATGTGGGGGGATGTGTCAGGTACTGGGTCAGATAAGGAGGAATGAGGTAGAATAGAGTCCCAAGGGGTCAGGTGATACTGATAGAATTGCACAGAATTGATAGAATTGCTGCGCAGAATTGGACTCCAAGAGACCAAAGAAGAGGCAAGAACAGAAAAGACATTCTTCTTTTTCTTCCCTTCCTTCCATGACTTCCTGGTATGTGGCCTTCATCTTGTCTCTTCAGTACCATTGAAACTGCTTGGAAACCGTTCTCTCTGCCTTAAGTGTCATGCCTTCCAGTGTACTGAAACAGGTCATAATGTTGCTCCTTTGTCTAAAATTCTTTAACAGCTTCCCGTTCTTAGATGGTATAATCCATGTGCCTTATGGTAGTAAACAAGAACTTCTACGATCTGGCTTCTGCTTACTATGAGCACTCCAGCTACATCCACGCATGGTTCCTTTGCCCTACTGTAACTGTTTTATTTTGTTGTATTTTTCTCTATGCATAATGCTGTTCCATGGTCAGTGGATTTTCTCATGCTGGTTCTTTTTCATGGACTGTCTTCCATTTTTCTGAGCTAGTTCTTCTGAAAACTTATTGATAATTCAACAATTAACCTTAGTGTCATATCTTGGTTGAAGCATTCCTTCCTCACCTCAGTGACAATCGCACATGAACTTCCCTGCCCTTCTCCCCCATACTTAGACATGCTTTTTGTAATTTTTCCTACTTTATTCACATGTATCTTTTTATAGGCTTGTTTCTACTATTAGTCTTTCAGTTTTTTCAGAAGCAACAATTTGTTATATTCATCTAATGTGGATGATTTCCTTTCCGAATAAGAAAAAGCCCAAGTAAAGCTAGCCTGGGGCAGGGAAATGTGTGTGCGGGGTGGAGAATGTGTATTCGTGTATATTTTTCAGAAATCTAAGGAGTGAGGGAGGCTCTAGCTTCTTGCAAAGAGGAGCCACATTTCAAATAATTTTGTAAGTTCTCGTCCTTTCATCCCTTCCTGCATCTCCATCTTTATCTCCCTGTATCTCTTGGATCTGTTCGTCTTTGCCCGGGTTTACCCACAGTCACACTTTCCTTGAGTTCATGTCATCTTTATGACTTAAATAACAGAGGAAGAGAGATGCTTTCTCCTTCCAAATGTTTCCAGAGTAAATTGCATGGACAGATTCTGATTGGCCAGAGTCAGGCTCTGTGTCTATTTCACTGCTAGGGTTTGAATATTGCATTATTTAATATTTCACCTGAACTACATGGATTGGGAGAGTGGCAGTTTTCCAAAGAAAGAGAAACTGAGCAAGAATATAGAAAATATACTACAAATGGCCCTTGAACAACATAGGTTTGAACTGTGCAGGCCCACTTACATGCAAGTTTTTACAGTACTGTACTGTAAATCTATTTCCTCTTACGATTTTTTAAATAACATTTTCTCTCTTGTTTATTATAAGAATACAGTATGTAATACATATACAAAATGTGTATTAATCAACTTATATTTGATTATGTTTATATTTAAATATATACTTATGTTTATATTATTGGTAAGACCTCTGGTCAACAGTATGCTATTAATAGCATACTGTTGGCAGAAGAGTCAAAAGTTATATTCAGATTTTCAACTTCATGGGGTGTCGACACCCCTAACCCCTGCATTGTTCAAAGGTCAACTGTATACATAAGAAATGTGCAAGGTAAAGGATTTGTTAGATGAATACATAAGTGGATATAAGTAATTTTTAGTCTAACACAGAGAAGCATATGGATTGACAAATGGCAGTCAGGGAATGAGGAAGAGAAGAGATGTTCCCTGGAGTGATCAGACAGAGTCTGTGGATTGTATGATTGTTATTATTATTTTACAACTCAGTGGTTTTCAGTATATTACAAAGTTATGCAACCGTCACCATTAATTCAAGTACATTTCCATCATCCCAAAGGAAATCCCATAGCCGTTTATATTGTACATGTTTTATAATGAGATCTTAAAGTGCTTGCTTTTCTACCTTGTACCACCAGAAATTGGGTAGCTTAAGCAATGAGGAATCGTTCATCAAAACAAATGGGGGGAAATGGAATGGTTTGGTTGTACCTTACTTCTCGCTTAAATCCAAGGAACTTGGTGATGTGGATGACTAACTTTGTTAAAAATTCAGAACTCCCCATTTCCCTTTGAATGCTGACTCAACTTCCCCAGGACCCATCTTCCTGTACTTTGATGTTTTTATTTTTTATTTATTTATTTTTAAGGTTTTATCTATTTACTTGACAGAGAGAGAGAGAGAGCAAGCATGACCAGGGGAACAGCAGGCAGAGGGAAAAGCAGCCTCCCCACTGAGCAAGGAGCCCAGTATGGGTCTTGAATCCAGGACCCTGTGATCATGACCTTAGCAGAAGGCAGATGCTTAATGACTGAGCCATCAGGTGCCCCTGATATTTTTAAAGCATATTTCTCTCTAGGGTTGTTAGAGAAAAAATTTTTTAAAACCTCAAAATATATCTTGATCATATCAAAATCCACATATATTTTATGCCAATCAATTAATAAATTATCATCTTGACATAATTTTTTAGTGTCATAGAATGAATAACTATAATTTTAGACAGTGGAAAGATGTTAAAACAATAGCATGTTCTCTTGCTGAGGTGCAAAGAAACATCCACAGTCTCTCATAAGACCCAGAGTTTCTTTCTTTAGATGCAAGAGTCACCTCTGGTTTTTATTCCAGGCTACTGCTCTCCTTATGATTCTTAACTTCCCTTTCATGGGAACAGGATCCAACAATCCAATTTCCGCTTGGATACAGCCAATAAATCTAAGCTCAAGGACAAAGCAACCAATGGAGGAACAGAATTCTAGTTTAGAATACATAAAGAGAAGAAAAGGGAAATGAGAATTGCATTTCAGCATCACCGAAAGCAAATTCTGCTCAAACATACTGTATGGGTTCCAACAGTAGATGATTTAGCCGTTGTTCCTTATTTACTCTCTTTTAAAAACTTGAAATATTAGATAATTCAACAGGCACTAGTTCAAGGGTTAGAGGAAAATCAATGTATCTGTCGAGTACATGAAAAAGCAGAATATCATATCGTATAAGACAGAGAAATTGTTTTAGTACTCCCAGTAAGTAACTTTGTGATCGTTAGCAAGCTACTTGATTTCTTTTGGCCTTACTTGTGAAGGGACTCAGTCATATGGAAAGAAAATTAGAATTTTCCCATGCTTCCTTATAAGGCAGTCCAGACGTAACAGTAGGAAGTTATAGGGAGCACATTGGAGACACTCAGTATATTGCCTTCAATTATAGGGAGACATAAAAAGACCTACTTAATAATTAGAATTGTTTAGCAAAATAAAATAAGGACTTCTCAATCCTTAGAAATGTTGAAGTAGGGTTTGTATGACTGTCAAGACTATTTAGAAGGAGAAACTATTGATAGGAAATGTTACTAGAGATAACACTTTGAATCTGTAATCTTGAAAATCACTATTGAAAAACTATAACTTTAAAGTTACCATACATAATTGTATTAAACGAATGCCCATAAATACATAAATATGCTTTTCAGATGAAGGGGGTCTTGTTTTCATCAATGAATTAGATGTTATCTAGTATCTACACAAACATTTTCCTTCAAAATTTCCTTGAGAAGGGAGCCCTGATATTCTTTTGAGTTTGGGCAACCAAGTGCTTCAGCTTGATTTCTCTAAGATGATCAGATGAATTCCAGCCCCTGGGTGGTAACTGGCCTGGTAAAAGACATGGGCCACCATTATGCCCAGTGAGATTTGAAGAAAATTATCTAGAAAGATTCATTACTGTTAAGAATGGATCATGAGAAAAGGATATATACTCTTCTATTTAGGCCATTGATTGAAATGAGTGAAGAGTTGATGCCTGGAGACTGCTGCAGCTTATCTCCTCACTTCTAATATAGATGTTGTGATGGTTAATTTTATGTGTCAACTTGACTGAACCATGGGGTGCCTAAATATTTGATCAAAAATTATTTGGGGTGTTTCTATGAGAGTATTTTTGGATACACTTAACATTTGAATCAGTAGATTGAGTGAAACATCTGCCCTTCATAATGTAGGTGGGCCTCTTCAATTGATTGAAGGCCTGAATAGGACAAAAGACTAACGGTGAGTACGTGAGAATACTCTTGCCTGATGGTCTTTAATCTGGGACATTGGCTTTTCCTGTTTCCAGAGCAGCTTCTGGGCTTTGGACCTAAACTGGGACATCAGCTCTGCAGATTTCAGACTTGCCCGCTTTTATAATCATGTGAACCAAATAAATGTCTTTCTCCATATATACCCATCCTATTTGTTCTTTTTCTCTGTAAAAACCCTGACTAATAATACAGGTGTATCATAGAAGGATGATGAACAAAACATAGAGAGTGCCTGGTTTTTTTATGACATCATTGTCAAATTGATCAACCGACCCTATACCAGATTACTTTCATATTTCTTGTTATGTCATGGAGAGAAGAACAGAGGAGGGAGTAGGAGAGAGCCTTTGTGTCTGACTAATTTGAAATTGGATCTTCTGTTACTTGTTACTTTAGCCGAAACCATGTCCTAACTATTTACAGTCATGGAGAGTTTATACTGAGTGTTTTTTATGGTTCCTTACTGTTCTGAAACCTTGTGATTCACAGGGCCATGAAAATAAGATGAAACATTTCTTTGGGAAAATGTATAAAGTTTGATGCAATCGTCGGGAACTATTAGCATTTGTTTTATGATGACTCAAATATATCCCTTGGCGCCTGAGTTGACAAATCGTTATGAATTTTTGAAGAAAACACCAAACATCTGTAGTAATAAAACAATGCAGGTACAAATGAAGTTCAAGGTGGATTGGAATCCAGCAAAGTTATATTAGATAAAGCTATCTTTTGACACTAATGAGGAAGAATCTTTAGAAGGGAGAGAAATTCCATGAAGGGAAAAATTCCATGAAAGAGATTATCCTGTAACTAAGAGAACTAGGTCATGTCAGTGGTAAAGAGCTACAGTAGGGAGATTTGAGAGGTGTGACAATAAAGACACCAGAAATTCTGTCATTGATGGAAAAAAAAAACAAACAAACACAAACACCCAAACCAAAACAAACCCAAAAAACTTATGCTTAGTTTACAGCTAAGCCTTCCCTCTAAGATTGTTCTCTCTCAATGGCGCTGATTTTATTCACAAGCTGAAATGAACTCTAAAATGATTTTTAGCTATTTGTGCCCCATAAAATAAAACCATTCCTAAGGTTTTTAGCTGCTAGGTTAGCCATCAGCTCTTAACTTCCCCACCTTCTTGTATCTTTATTTCTGCTGCTTTAAAAACACATTTCCCGCACCCCCCCCCCCTTTCTGCTCTGGAAGTTCCATTTAAGTATCCATATGCTTCTTCTGCCTGTCTCTAGCTACTCTACACTCCCTCACAGTCGTTCCCAGAAAGAGCGCGTGTAATTTGGTTTTTATCTTGCTCAGGTTTGAATATTGACAGAAGTGCAATCACACTCAGTCACACTGACAAGCCCTGAGGTCTAGAACAATGACATGGCAGCGTAGTTATTCCCTCAGAGTGGATTGGGCATGGTGTTTCAACAACTCATGCTTTAAAACAAATACAATGTCAGCATCGAATAATTTTCAAAGATATTTTGTGAAGCTTCACAGATTAAAAACGTGTTTTGGAGTCAAATGTTTTATGTGACAAAATGTAGTTAATTATGCAGAAAGGGCACAGCAGTCACCGCTGAGTAAAACCTATAATGTAATCTATTGAAAGTGCAGTAACAGCTAACACTAATAGCTACCTTTTATTCCAGGTGTGCACTTACTAGGTACTAACACGTACCAGTTAGCATCCAGTCAATACATAGAAATCACACCAACTATTTTAGCACAGATAAATTCATACGAAGAACGGACAAGCAAAAATGGAAGACTTAGTATGAAAGTAGGAAGTGTAAGAAGCAGCTATTACATCGAGGCCCGAGAGAACAGAGGGAAAAGTGCTGAAATGATGAAAACATCAAAGTTTGATGGTGGAATGCTGGACTTGAAACTTTGGCCTCTGAGGAGGGGGCTCTCTCTCTGGATTTCATCTGTAAGGGGAACACTAAGAATTTGGTTCTGTAAGGGTTAGAAAACTTCCGATCTGAAATCGGTTGTTGCTAGTGAAATAAATTGCCATTATCCAGTTGGAGACAAGGTGTTAGGGTGGTTCTAAAAGGTACAGCCAACAGAGAAAGAACAGGAAAGAGTCTGTCTTTCTCCCTCTCTGGTGCCATCTCCCAGCTGAAAGCTGAACAGGGAGCCAGGAGGCAAAGAAAGGCAGTGTACAGAGGCAACTCATCACCATAACACAAAGGGTGAAGGGTGGGTTTGAGGCAGAGGGGCCATGTCTTAGTAAATAACACGTGGAGAATGAAAGATTAGCAAGACTTTCAACTCGTCCTCGAAGAATGCTCATTTTAGTAGGAGAGAAAAATATGTAATCAAATACTTGTAATAAGAAGTATAAAAAGATCTACAGAGGAGACGTGCCTGGGTGGCTCAGTCAGTTAAGCTGCCAACTCCTGGTTTCAGCTCAGGTCATGATCTCAGGGGCTGGGGATCAAGCCCTTACACAGGGCTCTGTGCTCAGTGGGGAGTCTGCTACTCCCTCTCTCTTTGCTCCTCCCCCCCCCACTTGTGTGTGCACTCTCTCTCTCTCTAAAATAAATAAATAAACCTTAAAAAAAATCTACAGAGGAGATATCCATAAGTATATGTTTTGAATAATAAACTTGAAAATATATGTAATTTTGTTAATAATGATATTGGTATATTTCTTCTTAAAGAGAAAATATATATTTATATAATTTTATAATTATATAGTTATAGGTTAAATCTGGGCTAGACCTTAAGAAATAATGTGACCCTGTTCTAAATCTTCCTTCAGATAAAGTATTCTTGAAATGACTTGCCTGGGATGCAGTGATGACCTTGTCTACGGTCCCTTGGGTGGTACAGTGGGAAAGGTGAGCTCGAACTCACCTCTCTGCCTCACAGCAGAATGTTTTATCTGTCATTCTCTTCTGGGCCTCACAAGCCAGATAGAGAATAACAACTCTCCTTCAAGTTTTAATTTAAAAATCACTGGTACCACCAAATATTTCTTATACAGTGCTGTATCACACACAAATGAAAGTGTTGTAAGCTGGAGAGTTAGAGCTGTTTATTTTTAAATCTTGTCATCTCTTTGACAGGGTAATTCTGTAAGTGCCAATCTTTTTACACTTATATCACCCTGACCTGCTATCCTTTCCTTAGCTTCAGTCTGTATCTGAAAGAAATGTATAACTAGAACATAAACAAATGTATGATGATCTTGCCTATAGGTATGCCTGAGAATATTTGATCATAAAGCATCAATTGCTGATTTATATACGTGTATGTATATATGTTTGTGCACATATGCATTACATATATATTGCACATATTATATATTACATATATATTACATATATCTACACTACATATATATACACAGGGAGGAGCTAGTAGTCTATGTCTTTTTCTTTTCCTATCACGGTTCCTTGAATAGTATATCATTTGTTTTTGAGAGGCAATGTGGCCTTGTGCTTAAGAGCATGGAGAGTGGTAGCATCATACATCTGCTGCAATTATCAGAACTCACGAGCTATTGTAAGGGATGTCAATGGCCCAAAGCTTGTAAATATCATATAGACATGTAGCTTCATTTATTCGAATCTTTCATCCAGTCAGCTATCTGTTCAGTTCACGTATATATGCATATTTACTTAATTGCAATGATAACACACTTGATAAGCATATTAACAATATGCTTGATAAGATGCTTGATATACCTCAAAATTCAGGTGAATGCATCTATTTCTTCATGGAATAAAGTTGGGTTCTTACATTACTGTTACTTGAAACAACAACACTACAATTTAGAGTTGACCAAATGCCCTTTTGTAAGGAGATGGATTGTGACTCTCAATGACTTTATTCTAATGTCCTCACCCTCAGTTCTGTCTATGGAAGCTAGGCAGTGGAGACATTTCAGAAGGCTGCCTAGAATCTTCTAGTTTGGACTGTGTGCTGGGGCGCAGGAAGAGATAGCATGTATCTTGTGTAAGACCTAGACGTACTCTCAAAAGGGGCTGCACAAATTTCTTAGCTGAGAAAAGAGAAATAGTGAGAACCAAAACTAGGAATGTATTCTGCAAGAAAGTTTTAATGACTCCAAAAGAATAGGAAAAGGAAAACTGCATAGTACTTACCATATGCCTGAAACTATTTTAAGAATTTTATGTTTATTAACGCACTAAATCTTCATAACAATTCTGTGAGGTTGGTATTACTGTCATTGCCTTTATTTTACACAGAAAGGAACTGATATTCAGAGGTTAAAATACACAGCTGGCAAGAGCAGAGACAGGATTCAAACCCAAGAAATTTGGCCTCAGCATTTGTGTACTTACTAATATACACCATTGTTTTTCAAATACTAGAAAAACATGTAAGTATTTCCTGCTGTTCAGGCCCTGTGCCGATTTGTTTAATACGTTATTATATTTGTTTCCTGACTTTTAAAGTAATATAATCAGATAATATAAGTAATATTATCTTCTCTGTTTTACAGATGGAGAAATGGAAGAACAGGAAGGCAAAGTGTGATTCCCAAGGTTACAGGAGAGTAAATATGAAGCTTCAGGACAGATCCCTATGTCCAGAAACACTGAGTCAGAATTTCTGGTAGTAGAATTTAGGGTTGGCATTCTATCAAACATTCTGAGCAGTTTTTGTAGACACTAAAGTTTGAAAAATCACTGTGAAGGGGCCAAGATTCTTCTAATTTAGAATCAGTACCAACCTTTTTATCTTACATTAGAATAGCATCATTTACATATGTAGACCACTTTTAATCAATAGTTAATTAACTCATTATAGTTTTAATGAACACCTGCCATGCCTCAAGTACTCAGCTAAACTCCTAAGCTAGGAAATTGAGTAGGAAATTGTCCTTGCTCTCAATGCCATAGGAAAATAGTAGGAAAGATAGAAAAATATGTACTTATAAATGGAAAATTTTATAATAGAGATTTCATTAAAATGCTATGTGGCTAGAAAGAACAGAATACCTAATCTGGCCAGGAAAATTCACAAAGACAGTGACATATCAGATGAATCTTTAAGAATTTGTAAGAGATTAAAGAGGGAAAAAAAAAGCTTTCCAGGGAGAGTGCAAATCGTGTGTCAATTTACGGAGTTATGAAAGAACACAGTGTGTTCAAGTGGCTCTGGGATATTCAACAAGGATAGATGCAGCGCAGCGAACATGTAACTGAAGTAGGGCTGGAGGAAGGCATCTTTCATGGGACCATCGTTGTATTTTGTACCAGCACATTTTGCAGTAAAAAAATGAAAACCACAACTCAGATTGGCTTAATGATAGTAAAAGTGTTTATTGTTTCACAAATCTGGAAATTCCATATTGAGCGTTGACTGGTCCATGGCCCAACAGTGTCATTGTGGTACCAGTTTCTGTCTCCCCACTATCTCATCCAGTGTTTGCTTCATCGCAAGTGTGGTTTTTGTTCTCAGGGTCATATCTCACCATGAGCAGTGTTAAAAGCTTCTCCACAGAGTGGAGAAGTATTTCCATCTTGGCGGGCCAGGAAATCGTCCTAAAATTCATACTCGTTCCATTGTCTGCTAGGTAGTGAATTACCTATCTATTGCCATGTAACAACCTCAAAACTTAGCACCTTAAAACAATCAATATTAATCATCTAGCACAGGTTCTGTGAGTCAGGAATACATTGGTGGCTTAGCTCAGAGGTTCTGCCTTGAGGTCTCTCATGAAGTGGCAGTCAGCTGGACCTATGGACTTCTGAGGATCTGACCTGGCTGGAGGATCAGGTTCCAAGATAGCTCATTTGCATGGAAGGCAGGCTGATGTCCGCTGTTAGCAGGAGGCTTCATCTTTCCATTAAACTGATTGAATGCCTGAGGAAATGATGCAAAGAGAGCAAGGATGGATGAAACCACAATATCTTTGATTCCCTAGCCTCTGAAGTTGCATTCTCATTTCCGCAATATCCTGTTGGTTTTACGGGTTATTCCTATTCATTGAGGGAGGGGACTATACTTGACAGTTTATTGCAAATGCTTTCTTGTGCCTTGAAATTTATTTCATGAAAATTATTTTAATGACAATTGTATTCACATCACATAGATATATTGCTATTAATTTTACCAATTTTCTATTATTAGGTATTATAGGTTATAATTGTTACTATTATTACTATAAATCAAAGAATTATTGCAGATAAATATATAATAACATTCATTTTTTTCCTCAGGCTAATGTTTAAGGTTTTTTTTTGGAAAAAAATTTGGTAAAGTATGCTTAATTGCCTTTCAAGATGATTTTTATTTATTTTTTTTAGGATTTTATTTATTTATTTGAGACAGAGAGTAAGAGCATGAGCACAAGTGGGTGAGGGTCGGAGGGGGAGGGAGAAGCAGGTTCCCCCCTGAGCAGGGAGCCCCACACGGGGCTCAATCCCAGGACCCCAAGATCATGACCTGAGCCAAAGGCAGGTGCTTAACACATTGATCCACCCAGGCCCCCCTCAAGATGATTTCTTAAAATCAATTTCAGATCTACACAGAGCCCTAGGTATTATCATTTATAAGTAACACCAACCTCATCTCATAAAATTTTGCTTTCATTTTAATTTATTTTTTCATCATTGGTAAGGATAAATATTTTTCATATGGCTGGTGTATATTGGCCTTTCTTCTATTATTAGCTACTCGTGTTCACATCCTTTGTTCTTTTTTCATTGGGGTGTTAGTTATGTTCTTTGTTCTTATTTATTTTGAAGAACACTGTTATTAAAAGACTAGATATTTTTGTCATTTATTTTGTAAACATTTTAAAACAAATTTTTCATTTGCCTTTTATTTGTATTTATGACTTTTTATTAAAAGAACATTTAATTCTAATTTGTCATAACATATTTCTATTTTCCACTATAATATTTGAGTGTGTGGTCACATGTACATTGGACTAGATTTTCAACTAAAACAGTTAAATTTATCTATCTTTTTACATTTGGCTCAACAATCCATTTGGAATTTATTTTTATACAATGTGAGTGAAAGACATATGTTTTTTGAAAATAGATAAATTGGCAATATGTAGAAAAGTAAGTTTGTATAAACTTTTTTTTTTTAAGTAATAGAAGAATTTTAAATCAGTAATCCTGCT
The DNA here is from genome assembly GCF_002007445.2 of Ailuropoda melanoleuca. Lineage (NCBI taxonomy): Eukaryota > Metazoa > Chordata > Mammalia > Carnivora > Ursidae > Ailuropoda > Ailuropoda melanoleuca. Next base: position 97,074,604 of record NC_048227.1, on the reverse strand, counting down.
TCTTTGTCTTCTTACTCTTGGCCGTTGTAATACTAAGTATATAGCTTTATTTTAGGGAAGGAACACCAGCAACCAAGATATACATACAAGAATATGTATAACATAATTTATCAATAGCAAAAATTAGAAGTAACATAAATATATAACAATAACATCAAATAGTTGGTAAAGTAAAAATTACAATAAGAAACATGTAAGAACGGGGCGCCTGGGTGACTTAGTTGTTAAGTGTCTGCCTTCAGCTCGGGGCGTGATCCCAGGGTCTTGGGATCAAGCCCCGCATCGGGCTCCCTGCTCCGCTGGGAGCCTGCTTCTTCCTCTCCCACTCCCCCTGCTTGTGTTCCCTCTCTTGCTGGCTGCCTCTCTCTCTGTCAAGTGAATGAAGAAAATCTTTAAAAAAAAAAAAAGAAAGAAAGTTGTAAGAATGGAAATCAGGTATTTGAATAACATTTAAGTATCTCAGAAGACTTCTCGAGGCATAATCGTGCGTAGAAGTAGCGGACTACAGAGGCGTCCGGGCAGTACAATCTACCTTCCATAGATTGCATTTAAATTGTATTTTACTTGAAATATGTTCTGCGATTTTTAGTTTTCCAACTTGACTATGTATTACTACATGAAATTTAAAACACAATGATGATTTTTGAAGACTAAATATGTAATTATAAAATCAAAAGAAAATAACTATTCCTTTTGGACATAATTTTGTAATGGTTAATTATGAACTTATTTCTGATTTCAGATAGCCTCCAGTGTACATGCCTAGGTTTAGTCACCATAATTAGTAAGCAAGCATGTCTTGTAATTATAATGACAGGGGCATTTATTAACTCATTAATATTTATGATGAAACATAGTCAGTGGTAATTTAAGAAATGATTCCTGAAGCTCTTTCAAGCAACAAACCGTAGTAGTTTTTACATTGGAAGCTCCTCTAAAAAATGATAAAATCTGGTAGCACTAGAAAGCAGTCCTGTTCTCCTGTTCAAACAGACTTTATATTGAATTAAACTTGCTTTTATTTTGATATGCTTTGCTTTTTATGGAAATTTCTTTTTCCTGAAGTTACTTCTAAATATTATTTTGTTTCTTTCCTTGTATATTCAATATTTTTTATGTTACGTAAAATCACTTATATGTGTGCAATCAAAACAAATTTTAATTTTTTAATACCTACATGGCACAATGTCGGAATATTAGGTAGGAAGTAGATGTTACTAAGTTAGATTTTCAACACACATGGCTGTATTCAAAGCCATCTTCAGAGGCAGGTGCACAGATCCTTGCCCTTAGAGAGATCCCACCCTTGATTCAAGGTCATGCTGTTGGGCTCTTAATGTTCTAATAATTTTTGGGAAGAGACCCTGTATTTTAATCATGCACTCAATAATGCCAATTATGTAGCAGATCCTGACAGTGTTAGGAATTTTTTGGAGAATAACAAAAATACCAAAACTACAACTACAGCTACAACTACAACTAAGCCAAAAGAGGAAATTTTGGAAGGGGGGGTATATCAAATGTTTTCAGCGAATGGATAACTTCAGGTGAGACTTTATGCAGGGCTCACGCTGTGGTTGTGCTGCCTCTGTCCGTGCTGGCTTTGTTCTCAGACCCACCAGCACTAAGGTTTTGGAACCTGGATGGCTACCAGCAGCTTCTGGGACTGCATGGTCTATTTTCTTTGCCAGGAAGGAAGACTACCTCTTCTCCAAGCCTTTAACTCAAAGTTCTGGATTTCACACTGGTTGGCTTAACTGAATCTACCACTTAAAAAAAAAAAAAAAAAAACCATTAAGAAAGGAAAGGGGAATGTGATGCTGTTTGGCCCAGGTCTGAACCATAAGAATGTCTTTAAAGATAGCATTGAGTTGTTTGTTCCTGAAATCACAGAGCACAGGAAAGAATGAGATCAGGGAACTCCTACCAAGAAAAGAGGAAATGGATGCTACATGGGTAAAATTTGCTTTGATGACTTTACAGAGGAATTAAAAGCTTATTGAAAAAAGAAAAAGCAATGTCACTAATTTAATTTCATTTTAAAGCATTGTTTGAGAAAGTAGAACAAGGTTATAAGTTATTTTAGCATAAATTTGCCATATATTGTCTGCTATATAGCTGAAATTCAAATATTTGATGAATGAATGACCAACATGGATTTAATAAGCTGGAATGGGATAATTTCACATATTAAAACACAGTAGGAATAGCATGCTCCCTTGCTACACTGAGAAAAAGTAATCTATTGAAGCAACAGAATATATATAAGCATTTGTTAGGATTAGGGCAAAGTATTTGGGGATTTGGGGGGTATCTGTAATTTACCATAATTAAAGGCATGCCAGTTTATTATTTTGTACAAAACAATGAGGAACCACAATATTGAAGCATTCTTCTTTTTGTAAACTAAAATTAGAAGACTTTCTTGTTTCAATGAAACTAAAGGCTATATGATTTATAAATTAGGCTTGCAGCATTATTCTTACTGTACCGAGGTGCAATAACTTCCCTTTCCAGTAACATTAATTTACTTAACTAACAAGTTAAGTGCAGAATAATAGTTTCATGAAGTCAAGATCATTTCCAAAACAGAGCCTGACTGTTCTTAATGTAGGGTATCATTGTTGTTACCTGGCTGGTCAATCAATGAATGATGTGTCTGTTATTGGGCAGAAAATGTACCAATTAAAACTTAGAAGACAATAACCTGAAGTAAAAAATCGTCACCTCTTTTAGAAAAGTGTGATTGATTTGTTAAAGGAGGGAAGCCCATGCTCTATTTCAGTGTCAATATAGTCAAATCACATGAGTCAATTACATTATATAGTATAGTATAATCAATTACATTAATTTAAGAAAAACTCAACTGTATGTCTACTAACGAATGAGAGAAAAGTATTCTTTTTCTAGCCGAATGGTCAAAGGGAGGAAAAAGAAGTTGAACAGGAGGGTGAAAGAGATGTCAATGATCTAGATAACTTCATGTTGGAGAAGGGGTGGAGGGGGAAAGGACTTTCCCAGGTAGAGGGAATCATTGCAGGGAGTCCTGGAGGAGGGGGAGGACTGGGCGTGGTGGGGCTTTCGGGTGGTAAGGTACAAAAGTTCATGAGAGGAAAGGGGTTTGGTGATGTAGTTGACTAAGTGGACATAGAGATGATTTGCCTATGTATGGAATCTCAAGAACGAAATGGAGGCCAAAGACGAGTTTTCAAAGGGAGGGATGTTCTTTGAAGTTTTTATGGTTTTCAGTTTTCGGGCTCCAACCGCGTACTCCTGAACTTTCCGCTGTTTGGTTACCCTGCATTGTGCATTATCTCATTCACCATCCCCCACCCCCCCTCAATAAACTAGTGCAGTAATTCTCTTTATCCCCAATTTACTAATGGGTAAACTAAAGAATGAAGAATATAACTTCCCAGAGGTCACACAACTAGTAAATGGCAGTGGGATGCAAACTAGCCAAAAGGTGGCATTCACTTACTTGAGCCCCTGCACATGTCTGTGCAGCCCCAGAGCAGGCCCGCAGAGAAAGGCATGTTACGGATGGAGCTTACATTTTCCCGCCCTGCACACCGCGTCCACAGCTGTCACCCCTGATTCTGCACAGGCTTTCCTTTTTGACAGTTTATATTGTACATCTAACCTGAAACTCCTCCTGGCTGTTTTGGGCCACAGCTCAAATCGCTTTACCAAGTTTTTAGCAGCTAGGTTCAATGCTGTTCTGCACAGAGAGTCGACATTGCAATCTACATTTTAATTTCATTTTGTTACCCTCCAGGGTCTTACTTGAATGCCATCTTTCACTTGGCTAATTCATTGTTCATTTGTCAGTGTGGTGAAGTACACCCAGTGCTCTCCATCCAATCTCTTTTTTCTTACCACTTAAAGATCCAGGACAGTTCCAGCTATACATGAAGAAACAAGAATGGTGATGGTTCAGTAATTTTTAAATTAATGTGTCTTAATAATGGCAATCTGGCTGGAAGAATTGAGGACAAGAGGATTGATTTGAGACTTCGTTTGTATAGTTAGATAAGTGTGTGTGAGTCTGTGTGTGTGTGTGCATGTGTAAAGGATTGTTTTGAAGGTTTTTATCATTATAAAACTATAATGAAGAACATATTTGTTAAATCTCCACCTCTCATTTGAGAGAACAACCTGCTTTCTTGAAATAGATCTTTTGCAACACCTTTCCAATTTTTAGCAGCAAAGATCTCTGTAAGGGATATCTTCTGGTGAGAGAGTCAATAATTTGTCAGTCTTGAGTATCTGTCAAACCTCTGTTCCTCCTAGAATTGATCTATTAAACAGAGTTAGGCCTGAGATAGGGACTCTGAGGACGAAGGACTCTCAGATCCTTACTACAATGTTGTTTTCTTCTAAAGTTTTGTTTTCATCATTTTCAGGGGCATGTCACTTACAATACTTGTACTTTGTAGCAAAGGCAAAATGTCACTTATTCCAACTCCATAAATCTGTCAAACCAGACAGTTTCTGGCTGTAGTTAGCCTTTGAAATGGTGAAGAGCAAGTGATAAGCACATTTCCAAAATGTTTATCCCACCTTCTTTAGAAGGTAAAATTTTTAAGCACTTCAAAATTTCTATTTACAAAAAGGTATGTTTTTGGAGATTATTCTAATTTCTTAATGTCCCATTTTCAAGACAATCTTCGATAACAACAGACAAAGAGTTGGAAATCTGAGCTATGCTGTTGACTAGTTGTGTGGCTTTGCATAAATCAATAAATATTCCTTATCTCTTTCTTCTTCATTCTCAAAGAATATAGTGTTTACCTTCCAGGATCATAGTGAGAATTAAATAATATCTGTGAAAACCTCTGAGAGCTAAATAATACTAATTAAAGATAAGGTACAAACAATTAACTTCTCTGAGAGTCTTAATGCCAAGAAGAATTAAGCACTCATGTATTTTGGCCCCAGAACTTTAACATCAATAAATATTGCTTATTGTCATATTATTGTGTCAGCTTTGTATTTTTCTGGTTCTTCAGTTTCACCAAATTGCTTGAGGGCAGGGCTCAATGTCTTATTTATTTTCATCTTCAAAAGCTAGCTCACTTAGTAGACACTGTTATAACATGAGCCTATTTAAAAAAATGGAGTTAAGCAAATGGTAAAAATGGTCAACTTTGTGTTTGATGTTTTTCCAGCTGCCTTTAGATATTATGTGTGTCTGTGACAGCTCTTCCCATTTCTCCCTCTGTCTACCTTTGACTAGTCAGTCTTTCAGGTAGGTGCTTACTTATTCCTAATTAATTGGTACACAGCTTAGGATGTATTCGCATAGTTGCAAACTTTCGAAGGAAGAAAACTCTCAATTCTCTAAAATGAGTATACAAAAGTATAAGTTCAGACAGCATTTTGAGTAGCAAAAGTCAGAATGGGTATTTTGGTGCTAAAAGGACTGAAAATTATACCTAAGACAGAGCTACCTTCTTCCAACATTCCTCCTACTTTTTAAGGTATTCTGGCCACATATTCATAACATCAGCTGTGTATTCAAATAGATTTCAGTAAAGTTGATTATGATAATGTAATTAAAATGACCTCAAAATGAAGAATTAAAAAAAGAAAGAAATTATAATGAAGCACGAAGTTCTAATTTTAGGACTACAGGAAGGAAAAGAAAATAAAGTGTATATCTGCTTTTTGAGAACTAAGTGTGGATAAAAATACAGAAAATGAATTTTTAAAGCATGAACTTTATAAAAGATATTTCCTAACCATTTTTCTATAGTTTGAACCTTTACCATCAACTAAAATAGGTTTGTGAACCACAGTTTGCAAAACCGTTCTGACACTCATACACTAAATTGTGATAAACACTTCAAGGGGCGCCTGGGTGGCACAGCGGTTAAGCGTCTGCCTTTGGCTCAGGGCGTGATCCTGGCGTTATGGGATCGAGCCCCACATCAGGCTCTTCCGCTATGAGCCTGCTTCTTCCTCTCCCACCCCCCCTGCTTGTGTTCCCTCTCTCGCTGGCTGTCTCTATCTCTGTCAAATAAATAAATAAATAAATCTTTAAAAAAAAAAAACTTCACATTTTCATGCTTCTCAAAAGATATAATTATCACAGGTGTATAGGTATCAAACTTCTGGATTTTTAAATACTTTGTTGTTGAAAAAAGCAGACGTTTCAGTTACATAGACCCTTCTTGGGGGTATATTTTGCTTGTAAACTGAAGGACATAAAATTTTAAAATGCTAGGAATGTGTTTTAGTCCATTTCAAATATTAGAACATGTATGTGAATGCTTTATAAAAGTGCTCTGGATTTTGACAGGTGAGAGATAAGTTATACGAAGTACTGAAAATAAAAGCAAAATCCCTTTTAAAGAAGTAAATTTAGTGAGTTATTTAAAGAAAAAATACAGGCTACAAAATTTTCATGGTGCTTTATTTTTGAAGCCTATCCACTTCATAATTTTAATTCACTTCTCATCATTGTGAGCTCTGTAAAAATGGGTCCTGAAGAGACAGGTAGGATTCGTTTGCAATTTGACATATCATCAATGTATTCACACAATGTCGATCTATGTGGTGTCAGCTGTTCCACCATGGTTATTGTCCTAGGTGTCTATTCTCAAACCCAGAACAAAATGAATAGAAATCAAACCAGCATAATTGGGACTGTGCTACATTTTAAAAATTTTGACATAGAGTTGTTCCTAAGACACTTAATGTGTAAAAGCCTCTTGAAATAGGAGCAAACAACATTAAGAATCATACACTAATACAATTTTTAAAACACCTTATTTATTTATTTTACAGAAGTAAATGAGGTTTTGAGAAGTGAAAGAACTTGCCCAACGTCCCACAGTTTCTTTGTAGCAAAGATAAGGTAAGAACTCAGGTGTTCTTTATACCAATCCCAAACCATTCATGTGATGGAATCTTATGAAACAAAGTATATCTGGAAAATGTACATGATAGCATGCCAAAAGCACTTGAAAATTAAAAAGAACAAAGTTAAAACATTCTAGTAGGAGTCTCTAATTTGTTCTTAAAACAGGATAGTATCAACCAGGAGGATAAAGAATGGGCAAAACCAAGGTAATTCTCTGGAAGAACAAACAGACTTGCCATTTTTGTCTTAAGGGTAAGAACACAGTAGGAACAAAGCTGAAGCCTAAGTTTTTAGCCTGTTGTCAAAATAATTGTGGATTTACTTATAGAGATTGATTGGTTTGAGGATTGGAATTCACCGCTAGCTATGAAAAAAACTTGAGATTTCTACTTTGGAAGATGGAGTAATATGAGACTAGATTTACCTTCCCACCAGCAACAACTAAAATACTGGACAAAATATATTAAACAACCTCTTTGAAGTCATTGAACTTCAGGCAATAAAGGATAGTTATCTCTGAGAATGGCAAGCAAATGAGGTGAGCCCCATTATGTCCCCAGAATACTGCCTGGAGAAAAATTACAGGTGTTAGCTCTGGGTTAGAAAACCTAGGTAGAGCCTGGTAGTCTTTCTGATTTGAAAATATGGAGATAGAAGTCTGGGAAAGCCAACATGCCTAGAATGTTCAAAGCAGAGAAGAGAGAGCTATACAAAGAGAGAACTTGAGAACTACAGAGCATGCCTTGAGAGTTCAGCTGAGAACTGATCAGTGCATGTATGTGTGGAAACTATCTGAGGCCTGGAAAGATCCACCTGAAAGGATTAGACAGAACAGGGATTTAACAGGTCTGGAAATACCACCTGTTTCCAACAGCTAAAGTGGAAAACATAGTTCTCAAAGCATTGGTTAGGATACTCAGAAGGGTTTATTTTTTTCTTCTAGGACAAAATTAGCCTGGGACTAAATGTTGTTCTGGTTCTGTCTAACAGTGTAAAGGAACAGTGTAAAAATCAAGCTCTTACCAAGTTGCTTAGCTGAAACTCAAAACAAAGCTCAGGAATTTTTTTTTTTTTTGAATTCAAAATTATCCAACAAAGTAAAATTCAAGATGTCAGGCATACAATTAAAAATTACCAGACATGCAAAGAAGCACTAATGTACAATGAATTATGAAGAAATAGATTATTCATTCAAAATCTACTCAGAAATAACACAGATAATTGAAGTAATAGAGGACATCAAATTATTATAATTGTCTTCCAATTGCTTTACTGAGGTAGAACATGTTAAGTAGAGAGGTTAAAGACATAAAAAGACCAAAATCAAAGTACTAGAGATGAAAATTGCTAGGCATGAAATGAAAAATACATTGACAGATTAGACATTGCGGACTATTGACCAGTGGCAGCTGTACACAATAAAACACATAGAGAGAAAAAGTGGGGAAAAAAATAAACAGCATGATTGAACTGTGGTACAAATTTAAGTTATCAGACATATATGTAATTGGATCCCTGCAAAGGGTGGATGTGATTTTTAAAGAAATAATGGTTAAAAATTGCCAAAATTTGAAGAAAACTTTAAATTTACCGATCCAATAAGTTCAACGAAGCTCAAGCACAATAAACATGAAGACAACTATGCCATCACACATCAAAATCAAATTGCCTAAAAACAGATTAAGAGGAAATATAAGCCAGAGATGAAAAAAAAATTACAGAAAGTGAAAAAGATAAGGCTGATAAAGATAAGGCAGGCTTTTCATCAAGAATGAAAGATAGAAGACAGTGGATCAATATCTTTAAAGGCCTGAAAGAAAAAAAATAACTGACAATCCAGGAATTTTTAGAAACAAAAATACATTTCCAAAACTAAAGTGGAATAAAGATTTTTTGCACACATAAAAGCTGAAAGGATTAATCATTAACACTGTAAAAAATGTTAAAGTCCTCCAATCGGAAGGAAAAGGATGCCATATGGAAACATGGATGTACAAAAAGTAAAAAGCTTACTTCTAAATGAGTTTGAAAATGTTAGCTACGTGGAAGACATATGTACAATTTTAAAACTTTTAAAAATATAATCAATAAGTTAAAGCAAAAATAGTAACAAAGTATGGTGGCATTTATAAAATTTGTAGAAGCAGAATGTCTGATATCATCATGAAGTCCAGAGGGGAAGAAATGGAAGTACACAATTGTAATGTTCATGTACTACACATGAAGTAATAACAACCCTTGGAGGCTAAAGATGTATACTTAAACCGGAAAGCAACCATAAAGTCTAAAGTAACAGACAAAGAATTACTCCCAGTAATCCAACAGGAAAGATAAAATGGAATTATAAAAACTACCCAATTAATACAAAATAAGGCAGAAGGAGAGAAAAGGGGAAACAAAGAATAGATAGAAGAATCAGATAAGGGCACCTGGGTGGCTGAGTCAGGTAAGTGTCTGCCTTTGGCTCAGGTCATGGTCCCAGAGTCCTGGCATGGAGTCCCTCATCTGGCTCCTTGCTCAGAGGAGAGCCTGCTTCTTCCTCTGCTTGCTGCTCCCCTGCTTGTGCTCTCTCTCTGACGAGTAAATAGATAGATTTTTTTTTAAATAACAATCAGATAACAAATAACAGAAGGATAGATTGAAGCCTAGTCATTTTGAAAATCATAGTAAATGTAAATGGGCTAAATTTTCTCATTAAAGTAGATTGTCAGTTCAATTAAAAGAAAAAACAGCCCATAAGAAACTCACTTTAAATAAAATGACAAAAAAAGCTTAAAAGTATGAAAAACAATATACCATGCTAATACAAATCAGAAGAAACCAGGAATAACTATATTAATATCAAACAAAGTAGATTTCAATGGGAGTGAGAGTTATTTCATATTTACAAAAGTGTAAGTTTAAGAAATAACAATTCTAAATTGCACCCAAGAAGAAAGCTTCAAAAATACATGAACAAAAACTGATGAAACCACAAGAAGAAATAGACAAATGCATATTTACAGAGAGAGATTTCAGTAACTCTCTCTCAATAACTTTAGAAAAGGAGGCATAAAATAATTCAGATTACACACATCTTAAATGACATTATAAACCAATTGACCTCACTGAAATTTACATGGAAAACAAGTCTCTATAATTGAAAATTATTCAAGTAATACAACTGATTTAAATTAATAATCAGTAACTGGAAGATTTTTGGGGAAAATTCTGAAATATTTGGAAATTAAAGCACACAATTTAAAATAACCTACGAATAAAGGAAAAAATCAAATAAGAAATTAGAATTGTTTCTTAACTGAATGAAAATGAAGACAGCTTTTCAGAATTTGTGTGATGCCATTAAAGTAGTATTTTGGGGGAAAGTTATAGTACTAAACACCTATGCTAGAAAAGATTTCAAATTAATGACCTACTTTAAGAAACTCAAAAGGAGGAGCAAAGTAAACCCGAAACAATAAGAAAAAAGGAAATGATAAAGATTATAAGCAAAATTAATGAAATAGAAAAGAGAATTCCAGTAGAGAAAATGAATAAAGTTTTGATCTTCTTCGAACAGGTAAATGAGAATAATAAACTTCTGGTCAGACAGATCAGGACAAGAAAAGAGAAGATACAAATTACCAATAAACAAATAAGAGAGGTGACATTACATAGTCTACAGATAGTAAAAAGATGAGACCATGGGGGCAATAGTAAGATAATACCATACATGGTAAAAACAGTTAGAGATTACTATCAACAACTTTATGACAATAAATTCAACAACTTAGATTAAATGAACAAATTCTTATAAGGCACAGACTAAAAAACTTCACTTAAGAAGAAATAGATAACACAAATAACTCTATATTTATCATAGACTTTTAATTTGTGGTTTATAAACTTCTCACAAAGTAAGCTCCAAGCCCAGATGAATTCACTGACAAATTCTACCAAACAATTAAGGAAGTAGTAATACCAATTCTACATGAAGTCCTTCAGAAAAATTGCATGATCAAAGACAGTAGAAGAAGAGAAAATTACTAATATCTCTTATGAATATAGATGTGAAAATTCTTAATGAAATTTTAGTAAATATAATCAAACTATAGATAGAAGCATAACACATTATACCAAGTGGGTTTCACTTTCCAGGAGTGCAAGCTTGGTTTGCCATTAGAAATCAATCAATGTAACTCACTATACTAAGAGATTTCAAGAGAATAAAACATATGGTCATCTCAACAGATAGAGAAAAAGCATTTGAAAAAAATTCATCATTTATTCTTGATAAAAACTTTCAACAAACCAGGAAGAGAAGGAGACGTCTTCATTTCAATAAAGGACACATATTACAAACCTACTGCTAACATCATTCTTAATGGTGGAAAACTGAATGTTTCCCACCAAGATCAGAAACAAGGCAAAGGTATCTGCTCTAGTCACTGCTGTTAAACATTTTCCTCGAGGTTATAATATGTACAATGGGCAGGAAATATAAATAAAAGACCTGCAAATTGGAAAATGAGAAGTAAAACTGTTTTTATTTGCAGACGACATAGTTCTCTCTGTAGAAAAAGTTACGGCACCTAAAAAGAGCAAGTAGAACTACTGAGTAAGTTTATGGTTAGTTTGGTGATGTTAGTTTGATATAAGTTCAATTACACAAAATCAATTTGCATTTTCATATGTTCGCAAAAACATTCAGGAATTGAAATTTTAAAAATATTATTTACAATAACATCAATAAATGTGAAATAGTACTAAATATGACAGAAGATGTGTAGGATATGTATATGAAAATACAGAGCATTGTTGAGAGAAATTAAGACCCAAATAAACAGAAAAACCATGTTCATGGGTTATGGATGAGAAGATTAAATTTTTCCCTTACTTTGTCTATACATTCAATACAATTTCAAATGAAAACATAGTAGGATTTTTTGTAGAAATTAATAAGCTTCTTCTAAAGCTCATATGGAAATGCAAAGGACTTTGAATGGCCAAAATGATTCTGAAAAAGAACATTGCTTAGAGGGCTAATAACACTATCTGACTTCAAGGCTTATTATAAAGCTACAGTCACCAAAACAGGGTGAGAGTCTCATCAATATAGACAAATAGATGAATGGAACAGAATAGACAGTACAGAAATAGACCTATGCATATATGATCAATTCGACTTTTTGACAAAGTTTCAAAGACAGCTTTGCTTTTCCACAATTCAGTGGAATGGGGGACAGTGTTTTCAGCTATTGGCCTTTGAATAACTGGAGATCCATTGTAAAAAAAATTCCCCAAAGCAAAAACATATGAACAAAAATCCTGTAGGGTTTTAAGGCAGGGATAAAAATACTTTGTAGAATATTATCCCCTGGAGATGTGGGAGGTTGTCATTATTGCATTTCATTTATTCTCAGGCACACTTTTTTTTTTCATTTTAAAAAACACCTTTGAAATCCATTTGTGATTAAAATTGGTGGCATCTTGTATTTCCTATCACGTGGCAGTCCCGGCACAGTTGTCATTTCCTAAATGTGTGTGAATCTGATCATAGTTGCAATGGTTTATTACCGTTCAGGTGATAGATGTATCTTAATATAAGAAATGTTACTTAATTTTGACCATATTCAGTATAGGCAACTTACATTTAATCTTGAATCTTACATTTTTGCTGACAGTTGCAAATTATTCCGAGCTAACGTTGGTGAATAAGATTGAGCATCCATCCAGGGAATTGTTTTAGGTCAAAAGCGATACAACTACAAAGAGAGATTATTTCTTGTGGTTTATAAACTGTCGAAAAGAATGTTCCTGGCATATTTTGTGCAGTATTCAGAACTTTAGGAAGAGAAAGACAGTGTCTTTTTACATGTAAACACAAGGCTGTGTGTACAAAGAAGCCTTATTACTTTGTAATCTTACTTCAAAGTTTTTATGCAATTACTAATTTCATCCAACAAACGTATAATGAGTGACTACTCTACTGGATCATTCTAGGAGACATAGGTAAGACAGTACTAATTAGTAATAATATCAGACATGGATAAAGCAAAGTATTTGAAGAAAATAATTTTCAAGTATTTAGAGACATTTGCTATCTCATTTAATCACTATAACAACCCTGTGAAAAATGCATTATTATCTTCATTTTCTAAATGAGTTAATGCAGAAGTAGGTTAAATCTCTTTCCCAGCATCACTCAGTGCTCAGTTAAGATGAGGCAGAGCTAAGCCAAGCCTAGCTACGCTAAGTACCTCAGTGTGACTTGTGAAACTCTGATCTTAACTTTCCCTTGATAAGGGAACAAGTGGTAAGCGCCATAGAATAGGCCGTGGTTTCACGAGATCACATCTGGAAGGAACTTCATGAAGTTAAATTTTTAACTGAGTCTTGAATTATTTCAGTAGGTCTATCTAGAAGGAACAAACAGTAGAGCTGAAGGGAATTATAGGAGAGGAGGCGTAGAGGTGATAAAATGCAGGACAAGCTTGTAGAAATTACATTTAACTCATTGATTTTACAGCATGGGTCTATGCCTAAAAAGGAAGGCCTAGAAAGGAAGGTAAGGACTCCATCTTCTAGGGTCTAAACACAAGGGTGAGACCCCTTTGTCTATTTTATTAGGTTTGAGTGAAGAATGCTGCAGAATTTGTAGTTTTGTGTAACTCTAACAGCTAAGTTTTGTTGAAAAAGCTTAACATGGCAGTTAAATATAGTCTAGATTAAAGCAATAAATCAAGAAGAAATGTTAGGAGTTTGAGCTATGATAATGACTTTGAAAATGGAGCTACAGGGGGTGCCTGGGAGGCTCAGTCATTAAGCGTCTTCCTTTGGCTCTGGGTGTGATCTCGGAGTTCTGTGATCTCAGAGTCCTGGGATCGAGGCCCGCATGGGCTCCCTGCTCCACTGGGAACCTGCTTCTTCAGACTCTCCCACTCCCCCTGCTTGTGTTCCCTCTCTTGATGGCTGTCTTTCTTTCTGTCAAATAAATAAATAAAATTAAGAAAGAAAGAAAGAAAGAAAGAAAGAAAGAAAGAAAGAAAGAAAGAAAAAGAAAGAAAGAAAGTGGAGCTATAGGGATAATATAGGCAAAGTAGTGTATTGGCATGAGTTGTCAATGTGCTACCAGAGACTTTTTTGGGGGGTGGGGGAGTTGGAGAGAGAGGAAGAGAGAGGGGAATGGGGTGAGAAACACTTACCTGGTGACTGCAATTCTTTAAGAATTCCTAAAGTTAAATTCTGATGAGAAATGACTGATTTTGCTCTTGCACCCAGAAAAAGGTACCCTGTTGAAAGAGTAGTCTAGTGGTTTAAAGAGTATGCAGCTATAAAGAGATAATACATTATTCCTTGATTATCTGTCTGCCTATCTATCTATTTAACTATCATCTATCTATTTATCATCTATCTCTCTAGCCTGTCATCACCTATCATCTGCCTTTAGCTTATTGGTTAAGGGCTGAACTTGGTGCTAGACAGATCTTTTTATCTCTACAATGTCTAATATATGCTCTTGAGGAAAATTTCTTTACTGTCTTTAGCGTAAATTTTCTCATATGTAAAATGGAGACATTAATGGTGCTTCCCAAATAGGGTTATTATGATTAAATGAAATAACATATATATAGTATTTATCATAGTCATAGTCAGCACCAAAAATGTGTGAGCATACACATATGTGCATATTTTAAAACATATAAATATATTCGTGGATGGGCTATTGATTCTGCTGACTGTGTGTTTATTTCCTTTGGGGACTAATTACAGTACGGACAAAGACAGATTGTTGAAAATACTATCCTGTGGGAAGAGTTAATGTTTCATGCCTTGTCAATCCTTTTCCATCTCCTCTGGTGGCTGCTTGTAGCTGAAGTACCCCCAATTCCCTAGGTTCTTTCTGGGATTCTCCCTCTGGCACTTTCAATTGCTCTTGGTACCAAGAGACCTTGCTAATTTATCCGTTTCATCACTGGAATCGGGTTTTATTCGTCAACTTCATTCTCCAAGTACTTGATACACTAACCTTATGTTGTATATGTGGATTATGATTGCTTAATGAATTACTTTTTCCAGAGAATGGATTTACATTTAACTGAACTGAAGAGCTTAAAATAATGGTTCTCAAATTGGAGTATGCATCAGAATCATGTGAGGGCAACAAAACACAGCTTGGTGGGCCCCAGTCTCATCAACTCTGAGTAAGGCTAGAATGAGACCTGAGGATGTGTATTTCTAATAAGTTCCAAGGGTGCTGTGCTGTGGTGTGGGGACCACACATTGAGAACTAAAGGATACTATTAGAAGGAGTTTCCAGAATCTCAACTAGGTTACTAGGGGAGGCATTCGGTGTAAGAGAGGCTTTCAGTAGTACTTCTGGAGAATAGGTGGGGATACCATGGCAGTCAAGTGACTTCTGTTAAGAGCCAGATTTTTCAGTGCTTTTATTTATTTATTTTACTCCCAGGTGTCTGATGAAGATTCTTTTGCCCCCAAAATATATTTTATATTGAAAAACTTGGATTTTTTTCTTTCCTTTTTCCGTTTTTTTTTTTAAACCATAGGTGGGTCCCTAGTTTCTTTACTCCACAGAAATTTGTGTGTGTATACCACGCTGACTTCTCAAATCTGCATGCATTAGCAATCTAGTGTCTCTTTGCAAACACATTTTATTGAGATTTAGATTTGCTTTCTAAAAGAGTAAAAAATCTGAAGATAATGCCTGCTTCCTTGGGTCTCCTCAGTGATCAGTGTGTCACCATTAGGATGGGAAGGAGGGAAACTGCCACTTCTCTAGCTTTGGAATTTGTATCACTTCATAAGACAGTTACTGACCTGAATCCTGAACCTTGAGGGCTCATTGTTTTTATGTCTGTGGTGAATACAAATGAAAGGGAAATGCATGCCCAGTGTTACAGGGTTGTCTTAGTACTCTGAATTGTTCAGATGATTGTTTCTTTGTAATTGTCCACGTAATAACTTTAATTTTCTACTTTACTTTGCATATATAAGCCTGGCTGAAATCCAACAACTGAATTCTTTAGGATAATTATCAGGAATGTCTTGTAACATTTGGCAATCGCATGGAAATTCATGTTTCAAAAAGTGAATAATTATATGTAAAGGTATCTAACAATATGCATTCTAAAGTACTCATTTGAACCGATTATAAATGATTGGCCAAATTATACTGAACTTTTCTATTCTTAACGGTCTGAATGTCTAGGTCCAATCCAACTCAAGCTTAGCTTTAAAGCTTCCTTTTGATCTCTGAACGTCTGCTGAAAATAGTTCATCTGCAGATAGCTGTCACACTAGCACACACTTTCATGTTCTCTTCTTGCATGCCCAATCTCCTCTACTCCCCACAGCAAACTCACGTATCTCATCAGTCAATTCTCCTTCTGGAACATTTCTTTGTCTCTGTGACATTTCATTTGTGTATTTGGTACTCTGACATGCCGTCTTGGTGCACATCTGTATTTTGCCACAATTCATCAATTTAAAATGAGCTTCTGGACTAGTCTCGATTTAGCTTTAGATTTTCTTCAATGTTTGAATTTAATTTCTTGACCATTGTCTCACCTGTCTGAAACTTGATAGATAGGTTAAAGATAAATAATTTAAAATAGATGGCTATTAGATTTCGGTGTACATAGTCACTTCTTTCATCCTTTCCTATTTTTCCCCCTCTAAATCCAATCTGTTTATATGGGCAGTATTTTATTACACTTAAGACCTCCTACCTGTGCTTCTCTTTTGTGCATCTTTTCCTAGATGTAAGAAGCTGATTGTGGATAATAACAACAGAGATGAAAACATCGCTTTGCTTTTATTCCGCTCTGTAGTTTCTTTAAGCATTAGGTCTCTCTGCAAAGGGAATGATTGGTTCGTTAGTCCTTTGTGGAAATGGTCTAAAATCCTCTAAGGAAGACAAAGCCAGAGGATGTGCTTTTCTGCTGGAAATGCCACCACCGTTAATGATCTCCAGTCAACAATGTCGAAAACACAGGTGGTTTTGAAATGTCTTAAGTCTTATGAACTTGTTCTTCTTTCCATACCTTTCATGCCTTGTGAATTTATACAAGCAAATGGTGAAAATTCATAGTGAATTATAAAACTAAATATTTTGCAGTGATTTCAAGGTAAAAGAAAAACCTTTCATTGACTTGATTGATTAGGGTGATTGAATTTAATGAGGTAAGGAGAAGTAAAAGCATTTTTTTGAAAAGATTTGTGGAAGCATTCTGTGTGGAAGCAGGAATGGGGATTAGGGAGAATGAATATCTATCATGGGGCTTTAGTTCTCATGTTTTTATGTCCTCTGAAGACAATTTGTATAACAATCTGAAAAATGGGTTTGTGTGTAAAAATCTCTGTGTGAGACTTTGGTGGTGAAACAAAGTGTTCTTTGATACCTAAGGTATGGTGAATGAGGGACTCAGGCACCAATGCACGGGGAAGACAAAAAAACTCAATAATCAAGATACACAATATTTTAATGGGATATATTAAAAATTAAAAATTAATACAATAATCTATGACAGGTAAATACAAAATTTTAAATAAAACTGAATCAATATTACTGATTTTTCCTTCGCCTCTATCTCCAATATGACTCCATATGGCACTGCTCTTAGGAATTATTATGTCAAAATGCAGTATAAATTAATTTGCATATATATTTGTGGTGTTGGGTAGGGTAAAGAGTTCTTCTTTAAGCTTCATCTCAATGGAGAATTGACATGATAGGACTACAGAATCCATCAATAAGAAGCAACTCTGTTGGCAAAACCATTAGTTTGTGTAGCATATTTCCATCTTTTGGAGGGCAGCATCATCAAAGAAACTAAAGATGAAGATAAGAAAAATTATCAGCCTGACAGCAATTGTCAGAATAACTGGCTGGGAACATTTTGAAACTTACAGAAACATACACGGAAAAAGCTAGGTTGCCCTGTGTATTCTCAAGTAGAGAGAGGATAAGCAAGAGATATACTTACTGCTTTTACTACTTTGGGTAAATTAACACTAAATGATCTTAGAAGCAAAGAAGAACTTAAAGAACAGAGAGAATGGGAAAGTCAAATAAGCCATCATCACCAACCTTTACTGGGAATCAAGCATGGAAGCATCATTGTTTATTTTAAGTGATGATTCCCCAGCCAAGTGCTTGTCATGACAATATCCCATTTTATATTATGTATTCTTTTGGGAACTTTTTTGGAAATAATTTAGAAAGCCAAATAACCTTTTGGAATTGAAAAAAGACTAGGGTTCTTACTTAGAAAAATAGAAAGTTTAATAAATAACATGACATACATTATTCTTCAAATTTATTGTGAATAGGCTATGTATGTTTAGCAACATTGTCAGAATGACCCCACAGGGTATCACACAGAAAGTTATAGAAAGAAAATGGAAGGTAGTGTATTGTACTTTCCCTGAAGACAATATCTACTAGTCTTCACTTCTTTGTATAATTATGCCGACATTATTGTTGCTTCATAGTTTGTGTTTGCTGATTTCATTTGCATGTCGTCTAGTGGGGAAGGACCTTATAAGTCACTCAGTTTGCCCCTTTAGTGTTTTTTGGGCTTGGCTTACAAAGTTCTGGGTGGCTTCCTCAGCTCCTTGTATTTCAATAAAATATTGTTGGGTGCCTTAAATATGTTAGACACATATTTAGTCAGTGGATACACAGATATTAATAAGAAATGTTCTTTGCACTTAAGGAGCTCGTATTTTCTTGAGGACAGACAGCATGGTAAAGGGTTATAACAATAAGAAACACAATGACACTTAAGTATGAATGAACAATTAATCTCCTCCGTTCTGAATTATTCCCTATTGGTACCACTGTCTTGACAATCTTGGTACTCTCTTATTGGACTTTCTGGTTTACAATCTCTTCTAATTCTTATTTACTTTGTCATTCTAAATGAGTGGGGCTTCCTGACCTATTCACTCACAATTACCAGCATTTTCTCAACTTTCAAGGCTTCCCAGGACTTCAAGAAAATAAATCCAGTCTCCTTGGCAAAGTCCTCCTGACCTTTCAAATTATAGCTTTAGTCATTTCCAAGTGTGTGATCCACTGTTGTGTTCATCTCCCCGGAAGCTCTCATACTCATAGTCAAGTAGATTTCTATTATTTCCTATACATTATCATCTCATTAGCTTACCCTGTTTGGAACAGTGCCTCATATATTTTCTCTTCTCTAAATACTTCAAGGCACAGCTTAACCACAGTGTCTAGTCAAAGCTCTTCTTAGTCATCTCAAGTCACCTTGACAATAGGTCTCAGAACGTCTGAGATCTTAATTTTTTGTATTTTTTGTATTTTGTAACTTTTTAGAAGTTACTTTATGTCATAAGTGGTCACTTTTGAATATTCATATTCTATCATCAAAAATATTAAGTATTTATGGACAGAATTCTTGAAAAACCTTGTTTCAGGAATTTCCAGAGTGTTCCCCATAGTATATATACAGTAAATGTTTGCAATAATAATGGTAGATTGTAAAGTGGTGGTGCCTCTTAAGAAACAAGTTAAAACTGGTGTTTGCTCTCTGAGTGAGCATTGTCAGTCTGTGATAAGTGAAAATTACCATGAATTCCTGAATTATACTCCGTTGACAACCAGCCAAAATTTATCAGCAGAATGGACTTTGGAAATTTGATCCTCTGAATGCTCATTAAATTAGTTCATTCAATTAATAAAACCTAACTTCGAGTTACAATATTTATATTTAAATTTACGGAATTGTAAAGAAATCTCCAGCTTTATTTAAATAAAATGAAAAATGCACTTTTACCATAAATGGATATGTTTCCTAATATACACTAATATGCACTGAAAGTGATCTGACAGCTCTAACTGACAAAAGGGCAATATTTTTCATATCGGAGACAAGAAATTTGTCAAAAACTAGACTGGCATATCAAAAAGCAAACTTCGCGAAAGCATAATGTGATTTTACTTAACATCACACGTTGTTTCATTTCCTGCCAGAAGATAATTATATTAAGACATATTAATATGTATTTATCCACCTCATTCTTGTACATAAAAAACGTTTGAGATGGTTTTTGATAAAAACACATTGAGTATGCAAATGAGTGGGAAATAAATGGTTGTACGGACTCTGAAGCCAGACTACCTGTACTCAAGTTCCAGTCCACTAATGACTTAGCAGGTAATTCCTTAACATCTCTCTAGCTCAATTCGGTCATTTGAATGTTGGGATAGTAAGAGTACCTGCTCATAGAATTCTTAGGAGAATTAAATACTGAATTAACATTTGCAAAGCAGTTAGAGCAATGGCTAGTACAAAAACATAAAAATATTGTTGTTAAAAAATATCACAAAAATTACCAGGATGAAGACTTATTTATAAAGGGACAATAATTATATGAAATTGGTGAATGACTTTCAAATACAGCAAAACTCAACAGGAGTTAATTATGCAATACCTCCAAAGTTCTGAAGGAAAATATAGGTCAAACTAGATTTCTATATATAACTAAACTATTTTTTAAAAGTGAGGTCTCTGGGGTGCCTGGGTGGCACAGCGGTTAAGCGTCTGCCTTCAGCTCAGGGCGTGATCCCGGCGTTATGGGATCGAGCCCCCACATCAGGCTTCTCCGCTATGAGCCTGCTTCGTCCTCTCCCACTCCCCCTGCTTGTGTTCCCTCTCTCGCTGGCTGTCTCTATCTCTGTCAAATAAATAAATAAAATCTTTAAAAAAAATAAAAATAAAAAAATAAAAGTGAGGTCTCTGATATAATATAGAATATATCTGGTCATGGGCATCTGGGGTGGCTCAGTTGGTTAAGCATCTGCCTTCAGCTCGGGTCATGGTCCCAGGGTCCGGGGATCGAGCCCCACATGGGTATTTAGAGGGTATTATACCAAGTGAAGTAAGTCACTCAGAGAAAGATAATTGTCATATGATCTCACTGATGTATGGAATTTAAGAAACAAAACAGAGGATCATAGGGGAAGAGAGGAAAAAATAAAACAAGATGAAACCAGAGAGGGAGACAAACCATAAGAGATTCTTAATCACTGGAAACAACCTGAGAGTTGTTGGGGGGAGTGGGGTAGAGGGATGGGGTCACTGGGTGATGGGCATTAAGAAGGGCATGTGATGTAATGAGTGCTGGGTGTTATACAAGGCTGATGAATCACAGGCCTGACCTCTGAAATCAATAATACAATATATGTTAATTAATTCAATTTAAATAAAAAATGTTTTTAAAAAAAATATTGCTAATACTAGGACTGTAGTTGTTCCTATAACTACACTAGGACGTTAAAACACATTTTTTTCCCTAACAATTTTTTTTAAAGATTTTATTTATTTATTTGACAGAGATAGAGACAGCCAGCGAGAGAGGGAACACAAGCAGGGGGAGTGGGAGAGGGAAGCAGGCTCATAGCAGAGGAGCCTGATGTGGGGCTCGATCCCATAACGCCGGGATCACGCCCTGAGCGGAAGGCAGGCGCTTTACCACTGTGCCACCCAGGCGCCCCTCCCTAACAATTTCTTTAAGAAAAGATTTTCTTACTGTTTGGAGGCAACAATGGTGAAGCTGTTCTGCCAACAGGAGGGATTGAATCAGGAGGTGAAAATCTTTGCAGAGCAATGGTCTCTGGGATTTCAAGCTGGATAAATGTGGCATCAGCAGGGGCTTTCAGTAACATGTGCTGGCTTTGAGGATGCTTTTATTACACGGTTATATGATAAAATATTTAGGAGAGGAAATTGACTTCAGTCTTTCTATTCCCGTGAAAGGTAGTCATTGTATCTTATTCATCTATGTGTAACTGGTATATACGGAGATTGAATGACCTTTGAATGCACTTCAAACTGAATCCTGTACTTTAGGTTCCATGATTACAAAACAGTGTCTTTCCAGGCCGGTGAAGTCCAAAGAGGCTACTTCCCATACCTCAGGAGGTCTCCAGCTGCAGCTGGCTATTTGTTTAAAGGGAAATTAAAGGACCAAAGTTGGCAGCTTTATACTGTGTCAGCTCCCAGTTCCTCAATAACTTAGGTTTTGTCTTTGCTAGGTTTAAACTCTTTATTCATTTCGTTTTTGTTTAACAAAGCATCATATGCAAAAAATTTTAAGTGGTACTATATTGCTCATATAGAAAAAAAAAAATGCCATGCCTTCCATGCCAGTGGTCAAGCGCTCACAGTGTCTCAACACCAACTATTTCATATGCGATTCATCTTTTTAGTGGGCTGCTCTAATAATTTAGAAATTCCACCTTCTATTACACTTGAATCAGCCTCCTTGCAACTTTTAACTATTAGGCATTGCTTTTTCCCCTACAAAAAGAGATCTTTCTGCGAACATTATCATTTGCTTTTTGAGCCTACATTTAACCCTCGTAAGTAAAAGGTAAAGTACGTTAAGACGATTTTTTTTTTTTGACGTTGAAAAAGGAATTTGGTATTGAAATCTATGTTTTGGGGCGCCTGGGTGGCTCAGTTGTTAAGCGTCTGCCTTCGGCTCAGGGCGTGATCCTGGAGTCCTGGGATCGAGCCCCACATCAGGCTCCTCCATCAGGAATCTGCTTCTTCCTCTCCCACTCCCCCTGCTTGTGTTGTCTCACTCGCTGACTGTCTCTCTCTCTGTCAAATAAATAAATAATTTTTTTTAAAAAAAGAAATCTATGTTTTATTTCATTGACAAATAGCAATCTCATATGAATATCTTTTAAAATAAAAATTGAAATACAGCTTACACTAAAATTAGACTTTCTCTTTACAGACTGAAAATCTTTCAAAAACATTTCTTATTTCATTAAAGTACTAGAAGAATGAATTTTAATGTAGGAGATTAAGTATCATTAGCAATGTAAAATTTTACATTATGTCTGAAAGTATTACATTATTTTATTTTTTCTTTATGTGATAACATTTAAACCTCCAGGTAAAAATTTGCTTTTGATTTCTAAAAACTGGTTGAACAATATTATGATAGACTATAATATGATTCAGATTTTTTGGCTGCACAGAATTTGTTCCACTAGATATTATTTAAATAAAGTAAGTCTACTGCTGAGGCTTGTCAGTTTTAGTGTCACATGTAGTTTGGGGGTAAAATGATATTAGCTGTGATGAAATTGAATCTGAGCAATCTCTTTTTTTTCCTCCTTTCCTTGCTCCCTTATTCCTTCCCTTCTTCTTCCTCCTCCCCTCCTCCTCATTCTCATTCTTATTTTTATTCTCCTCCGCCTCCTCCTTCTCCTCCCCTCTCCCTTCTTCCTCACAGTTTACTTTGAGAGCAAGCCCTCTATCTTCCTCCATGTATTTTTTAAGTGTGTGTGAATTAAAGAGAATGTAGACATTACCTTAAATTAAACAAGTACTTATCTGGGGATCATTGAGCACACAACTAAATGATGCAGTCAGTTTTTCTGATCACCCTCCATTTATCATTTTTCTGTATACTAGGAACTAGCTGTGTCATTGCATTCAGAGTCAGCAGGTTCCAGACCTCTGCTTCTCCTCAAGCTGACCTCTTAAGAATAAATCAGGCTAAGTGTACTGGCTGTATAATCAGAAGACTCCTTGATATTTAAATAAAAAATTGCTTTTCCCCTCTACAGATCTGCATTAGAGACCACAGTCCATTGACGCAAAAGGACAAACCACATTACAAATGTTTCACCATTTCTGCTCATTTTTTTTAAGATTTGTGCTTTTTTCCCTGTAAACTTTAATTATCAACCATATTAGTATAGAATTTGAAATAAATCTTTTTCCTAAGATTAAGTTACCTTCATATATAAGACTGACATGTACACACACATAGTCATGTGCACGCACATACATATATGTAATAGAGACCAAAGAATATGTAGGTAAACACATTCTCACATTTTTTATTAGAGAATATACTTTTCAAGTGTTTATCAAGTACTGATTTCTTCAAATGGTTCATTTGCTAAATCTTTGCAGGTGGTCCTTGTAAATAAGCAGAAATTCTGATACTGGAGGGCAAGCCCCAGGTTTGCAATTATTTGACGGTAAACTTGGCCAAGTTACCTAAGCTTTTTGAGATTTTGTATATTCATCTGTAAAACTAGACTAATGATACTTAAATCTACTTAAATCATGAAAGTACTAAGTGGATAAGGGGAGATGAAAAAGTATAATGGAAATAACTAAGAACATTTAAACTATTATTATTATATTATACTGACCTCAGTTGGAAAGGTTATTAGACTACCACCAGGTGACCAATGGTCATGTGGTCTATGCCATATGTGTGCTAAGATCAGACTGATTTAATAAACGCCTGCCAGGACCAGGGATAGTACTTGCAGCTATGGGACACAGCTTAATCAGACAGAGCCCTTGGGCACCTTATAATCTAGTGAAGGAAACAGACACAAACTTAAAAGTGTTAGGATAGAGCTTTTAAAAAATGAAGCAGAGAACAGTGAAGGAAAATTAATTCCAGTGTGAATATGAGAGGATCTTGTGGAAAAACAGGGTTTGTACTTGAAAAATGGATATAGCTGACAATCATCAGCTGTAGATTGAGAAATTAGATTTAGGTCATTACTCTGTCCGAATCACAAAGAATGTCTACATTGTAACTAGTGAAAATTAACTAAATATTAAGGATAATATTGAAGAGCAAATTGAAAAGAATATTGCCAAAGGCACAATTAAGTACCTTCTCCAATATTCAGAGGTGATTTTCTTTATCAATTCATTTAGAATGTCAGATTATAGTCGGCAGCCCTTTCTGGAGATTTTGCTCTGCACTTGGTTTTGTTAATTGTCAAATGTTCAAGAAGGGATCGCTCTTTCTGTTTTTGCCATTAATTTTAAAGACAACCATTCTAGTTTTATAGCTTTTCAACCTTCCCTCAATTAGAACTCCTGCTTCTTCTAGACTACATAGAAGTGGACAAGTACAAGAGCCTCAGAAATGCGATGAAATTATGTAACAAGTTGTTGCAAATTTCTACTCCAAGGCTCTTTTCTTTTTTTCCAAAGAGATAAGGGGTTTTCCTGGAACTGATTGTGTGTGTGTGTGTGTGTGTAGCAGGGGAAGGGGTTGGCATAGCATAGTCAAGGGAAAACACTGAATTAGTAACTTTTTAAGCAGTGCTTGCAGTAGTGTTTTCAATTATAAATGGAATTATTTAATAAAAATTACTTTTTCTAATACCAAACCATGTTGACTCATATTTAATCTTTTAGGTATGTATGTATTTTAAAATGTTAAATTTATTATGAATCCATATTTTGTAAAGATTTATTTATTTATTTGAGAGAGAGCACAAGGGGAGGGGCAGAGGAAGAGAAACTCAAGCGGACTCCCTGCTGAGTGCAGTTTGATGCAGGGCTCCATCTCATGACCCTGAGATCATGACCTGAGCTGAAATCTGAAATCAAGAGTCAGTCACTTAGCCAACTGAGCCACCCAGGAGCCCCCAGGAGCCCCCAGGAGCCCCCAGTCTCTGCTTTTAAAGACTCTACTGATGGACCATGCCTCCTTCAGTAATTTGTTTTCACATCCTCACATTGATGGTTTTATTATTATTATTATTATTATTTTAATAGGAGAGGCATTTCACATTCTTCACTCAGTCGTTTCACCTGAAATTGTATACTTAACATTTTGAGTCTAAAAATCTACCTATATGGGGCGCCTGGGTGGCACAGCGGTTAAGCGTCTGCCTTCGGCTCAGGGCGTGATCCCGGCGGCGTTATGGGATCGAGCCCCACATCAGGCTCCTCCTCTATGGGCCTGCTTCTTCCTCTCCCACTCCCCCTGCTTGTGTTCCCTCTCTCGCTGGCTGTCTCTATCTCTGTCAAATAAATAAATAAAATCTTTTTTAAAAAATCTACCTATGATTAAAAAAAAAAAAGTGACCCCTTTACCTTTATATGGTCCAGGCTACTGTGCAGAAATTTGACTCATGGCCAACGCTCTTGTTTGTTTCACCCAACTGCTTTGCTTGTTTCATCCTTTTTGTATGTAAGTACCTGAGGTTATCTCCCAAGGGCAAGAGAATACTCGGGGCAGGGCATCTTGCAAATACCATTTGAAAATTGTTCAATATTACTACCAAAGCTTCTTTAGCTTCGGGAGACGCTGCCAATATGTGAATGGGTGCGTCAGCTTAGAGGCCAATCCTGGGCTAGGATAGATCTACCATGAAATAGATTGTATTATGGCATGTGGCATTTTTAACCTTTGAAACGCAAATATAAGACACTGATGTCCGGTGCAAAATTACTTTCTCAGTCTGTTCCCTCTTTATCTTGTTTTGAACACCACTACAAGAGCTATCACCTCTCATGATAAGTGGGCTGGAAGTAACCTACCAGGTGCTCTCAATAGGACTGCCTTATTAGTTATTTGAGAGCCCAGACATTGAATCTTGGGGAGCAGGACAGTGGAGAGACAAGTGGAAAGACAAACACTTGGTGATTTAGTGCCCTTATATGAGGCATCAAGATATTTAGACACCCCTCCATCTCTTTCTGAATGAAGGCATTTCAATGGTGGTTGAATAAAATAGACTTCCAAAGGAGAAAAATTTTCCCTTGTATTTCTGCCTCCTAAACTTTTGCCCAACCCCCAATTAATTCTAGGAAAATTACTAATCTAATTCATCCAGTTCTAGGAGACTGAGTAGATTATATTTTCTAGACTAATGTTGTGCATTAAACAGTCAGAAACATGTGAATCATCCTTCTTGTGTTCTCTCTTTGGCCCAAGCAGCAGCAGAGATAGCTGATTCATGACTGGTTCTCCTCCAAATTGGAGTTCAAGATTTCAGACCCATGAATTCCAGAACAGGAAACTCAGCAGTGAACACTGTGGTGGAAATGCCAAGGGCTTCTGTGGTTCCTGAGATCTTCAAGGGCTTCTAAGAATCCAGAGCTCTAAGAGTACCATTTTCAGGAAGTGCAGCGCTGGGGTCAGGCTGTCTGTAGTACAGAAATGGGGTGATTCCGATTTTGGAAAAAAACCCTGTTTCTTGTTATGCTTAAGTTCTAGAACTGTTTCGAAGGTTTGTTCTTCTGTGTACCTTCATGAGGGGAATATGAGACAGGGCCCATTAGAAATGGCTAACCACTTTTCCTGGCTTCTTTTAGTTATTGACATACTTAGAAAGAATTTCTCTTTCTAAAATGGATTAATGTGAGTTACTTTTTTTTCTATGACAACTAAAAATATAACTTACCATTTAAAACAGATAATCATTTAAATATTGATATAATTTTATAATTATTAACCCCTATGTCCATCATCCTTAGCTCCAGGTGAACAAAAAACAGTTTTCACGTAAACTAGCTCTAATAAATTGTTTATAAAGTCTAACATATGGTAATAAGACAATCTTCCTAAAATTTTGTCTTCTCCTATGTCTTCTGTTTATCAGTGAATGTGGGAGGACATGGTCAGTACCTCTGTCTTTCTAGGGAAAAACAATAAAAAACTAACCACATAAGTTAGTTTTGAAAAAGCTTGATTATCCACACCTAATACAGCAGACCAATGTTATGAAGTAGGGCATTGTGAGATCTAAATATAAATCACAGAATGAACCAGAACCTAGATTGGAGGTCTACAAACCACAGGCACAAGACAAATCAATCGGTCCTGCTGTGGTGCTTGTTCTTACAGATAAAGATTCATTGGAACACTGCTACACCCATTATTTCTTTTACTACCTACTGTCCATGGCTGCTTTCACAGTACAAAGGCAGAACTGAGAAATTGCACAGAGATGGAATGGTCAGTAAGGCTGACAATATTTACTCTCTGGACATTTAAGTAAAGTTTTTTCAACCCTTTATCTAGATCAACAATTTTATGATACATAAAAATCAGGAGGTCCTATTGGAAGGTACTGATAAAAACCAAAAGATAGGCAGAAGAGAATAAAAAAAAAAAAACCAGAGAGGAAAATTAGAAGAGGAAAAAGAATGGATTGAAGATATCAAAAAGAGATATTACAAAAGAGTAAGAAAGTAGAAAACACAAAGAAAGGAAAAGAATCACATTTTAGTTGTGGGTAGTATAGTATCACTGCCTAATAGATTCCACAGAAACTCGGATACCTGCCTGAGAAGCTCTCTGTTTTTTAGTTCAACCAATGAACGTGTTTTGCAGCAATAAACTTTTCAGAGGTTTTGAGATGAAAGAGGTATTACTGACCAATGAATAGTGTTCAATTGCATAGTCTCCAATACCATATCAATTTGCTGTTTGATTAATTATTGGATGAATCTGAAAAAAAAGTGCCTTAACACATGTTGCTACTGGTAGTTTCTAGTTGCAGTCAGCTTATCTCTTTGTGAATATCAAATTTCTTACAAACTTTTTTTGGAACAACTGAATAGTAATCATTCTCAGAATGCTAGGCTCATCTGTTCTTAGAAACAATTTTAAAACTGGGCTTTGAATCTGACAAAATCTTAATAGCAGCTCCAATGGCACAGACTTAATCTAAACTGACAATATTTTTTTTTTTTTAGTTGAACATTGAGTCTAAGTTCAGCTTCGTTCTTATGAAAAGGGTAAACATTTGAATGTATTAGAAGAAAAATACATTAAGTGCGAACAAAAGCAAGATTTGATTAAAAAATAAAGTGAGATACCATCATCCAGAAAAATGTTTGTCAGAGTAAATATTCTTGAAAGGTAATTTTGTTGGGGCTAACACTATTATTTTGACTGCTTTTAATGAACTGCTTTTATTATTTTAATGCTCTTAACTGTGTTTAAAATAACACTATTATTTTAACTGCTTTCATTAAAAGGATAGTAGAAAGAAGTAGATAAGCTGGAGGTTTGTTCCTATCACTTGCTAGTCATTTGGCTTTTGGTGAGCAGTAGTATATTTCCTCATGAGTAAAATCAAGTATGTCATGCCCTATTTTATAACGATTTTGTAAGAAATTAAGTAAAATAATTCCTAAAAATCATAGATCACAGAACTTGTTAAATGGCAAATAATAATAGATGAAGTATAGTTGCTTCTTTATTTTTTAGATATCATGTACCTCTCTGCAACAGTAAACTGAATAAATGTAAATTTGCTTCTTTTGTGAAATTCAGAGATGATTAGACAATTTTGAGCTATTTTGTTCTATGGTAGTACAAAAGAGTGAGTTGCTTCTATGTATTTGACTTTTTAAAATTCCACATAGGGGGCGCCTGGGTAGCGCAGTCATTAAGCGTCTGCCTTCGGCTCAGGGAGTGATTCCGGCGTTCCGGGATCGAGTCCCACATCGGGCTCCTCCGCTGGGAGGCTGCGTCTTCCTCTCCCACTCCCCTGCTGTGTTCCCTCTCTGGCTGGCTGTCTCTCTGTCACACAAATAAATAAATAAAATCTTTAAAATAGAATAAAATAAAATTCCACATAGAACTGAGATCATGGGGTGTTTTCTTTCTGTGTCTGGCTTATCTTGTTTAGCATAATGTTTGTCTTCCAGCTTCATCCATGCGGGAGCCAATGGCAGAATCTCCTTTTTTAAGGCCAAATAGCATATCATTATTTTTGTATTTGTACTTATATACATATAAAATCTCACAATTTCTTTTTCCATTCCTCCATTGGTGGACATATAGGTTTTTTTCCATATCTTGACTACTGTGAATAATGTTGCAGTGAATGTG
Source organism: Ailuropoda melanoleuca (assembly GCF_002007445.2). Taxonomy (NCBI): domain Eukaryota; kingdom Metazoa; phylum Chordata; class Mammalia; order Carnivora; family Ursidae; genus Ailuropoda; species Ailuropoda melanoleuca. Next base: position 97,045,077 of record NC_048227.1, on the reverse strand, counting down.
GGAGCACAGGTATCTCTATGAGGTAGTGATTTTATTTACTTGGGGGTTATACCCAGAGGATTGTTGGCTCCTATGGTAGTTCAAATTTTAGTTCTTTGAGGAACCTCATACTGTTTTCCTTAATGGTTGTGTCAATTTACATTCTCACCAACAGTATGCAAGGGTTCCATTTTTTCCATATACTTGCCAACATTTGTTATCTCTTATTTTGTTGATAAAGGCCATTTTAACAGGTTAGAAGTGATATCTCCTGGATTTGATTTGCACTTCCCTGATAATTAGTGATGTTGAGTATCTTTTCTTATACCTATTGCCAATTTGTATGTCTTCTTTGGAAAAATGACTATTCAAGTCCTCTGGCTACTCATCAATAAACACATTTCTTTGGAGAGTAATTGCTTCTAATCCTATCTTGGTGATGTTTGAGTCCTTTTGATTACTTCTACACTAGTACCTTCTCTGGATGATATCAGTTAATGTATCTTCTTCTCATTTGTTAAGAAGCAAACAAAACCCTTGGGGCACCTGGGTGGTGCAGTCCTTAAGCATCTGGCTTCGGCTCAGGGCGTGATCCCTGCGTTATGGGATCGAGCCCCACATCAGGCTCTTCCGCTATGAGCCTGCTTCTTCCTCTCCCCCTCCCCCTGCTTGTGTTCCCTTTCTCGATGGCTGTCTCTCTCTGTCAAATAAATAAATAAAATCTTAAAAAAAAAAAAAAAGAAGCAAACAAAACCCCAAAAATCTCACTACTTTACCTTTAGTACTACCTGCTTAGAATATTTTACCTAGAAATCACCTCACATATTTACACAATTTTTATTTTTATATATATAAAAGTTTTAGAAAAAATTCAGACTAGAACTAATATCTCAGAAATACTGTAAAGCAGAACCTTTCCTAAAATTTCTCCCTAGGAATACTATTTTTGATTGGATTATTTGGGAGAAAATGTTAGAAAGAAAAATACAGTTTTATGTTAAAGTAAAATTATTGTATGAACCTAGAGCATTATAAAAATTGGTGTTAATTCACAAAATACGTTAATAAAACCAACGCAGATTTTTTTTCATTGTGAAAATATTATAACATTAACCAAAAATGTATTGAAACAGTTTGTTGAAGTTCCTGTTTGTTCATAGGATTGAACAGAATTTAAATAAAAGTTGAATTAATAATATGATTTAATTCTAACATTTAGTTCAAAAATGTAATTAGGAAAATTATTTTGTTGGCAATCTTTATTATCAATTTTTTTCCACAAAAATTGAAAGACACAGAGATTTCAAATATAAATAACTGTTGAGTGATATAAGCACCAAAAACAAAAAACTCATGGAAAAATAAAAATCTGTTGATTTTGTCTTCTCAGTTTTAATTCTAGTGTTGAACATTCTTACGTATTTCATTCTATTTTAAAGTGTTTTAACATATTTTTAAGGGACCCTACTGATAATTACATTGACAATACCTTTAGATAATTTATCTTCAGAAAAATATTTAAAAAGATACATTATGTGAAATTTCTTTTTTTTTTAATTTTAATGTTTTTTTATTACAATATGTTAGTCACCATACAGTACATCCCCGGCTTCCGATGTAAAGTTCGATGATTCATTAGTTGCGTATAACACCCAGTGCACCACACAATATGTGCCCTCCTTACTACCCATCACCAGTCTATCCCATTCCCCCACCCCCTCCCCTCTGAAGCCCTCAGTTTGTTTCTCATAGTCCATAGTCTCTCATGCAACATTATGTGAAATTTCTGCTGTTTACTTGCAGCACTTAAAGATGAGAGGATTGAAACTTGAGAGCTACACAGGGATGGTAACCCCTCTTAATAATAACAATGTAGGTATCAGGTGTTACCTTTCACTATTCCCACTTTGTTTCACAATTTTAATTCTATAAATACTGTTACCAACTGTATACAAACATAAAACATATAGATATGCCTTTTATAAAAAATAGCTCTTTAATGAAGCCTATAGATCTGCTATTTCTCTCTTTCGAACAAGAGCCTAGAAATCCAAATTTGAAATTTTGAAGAATCACATTCTTTCAACCCTTTAATGATAAATATTATGTAAGCTATCTTACTAGGACTTCAAAAACTGAAATTCAGCAGACTATACTTAGATCTAAGATTCATCACCTCATAGGCCCAAAGGGACCTTTGATGTTGCACTGCTTTGTTTATGACTGTCTTGGGGCACTTTTGAATTAAAGCAAAACAACTAACTCACTTTGTTGCCTTTCAACAAAATAAAAGCACTGTTATCTCCAGGGGAAGGAAGTTTTCTAGTACTGGTATTAATTTGTGGTTAAACACACAAATAAAGAAAATATTTTTGGTGGATTGAAGCATGTTGCAACCAAACAATACATGAATATTAGACATTTGGCTTTGTCTATTGATGATTGCCTTTTAATTTTAGAAATCAGAAATCTTTTGGAAATAAAGAGTCTCCTTAATGTTTCATTCTCCTACTTATACTAAAATCAAAGGTTAACATGACTTTCACTAGATTTACACAACTCAAGATTAAATTGAGGAAAGATGGCTATAATTATATTTATGTAGTAAAGATAGCCCATCTTGATATTCTTAGAAAACCCTTAAATTATATGATAACCTAAGAAAAAGGCATAGAATAGATTTCTCCCTCACAGCTCTCCAAAGGAGCTAATGCATCTTACATCTTGATCTCTGATTTCTAGTTTTCTGACTGTGAGACAACAAATTCCTATTGGTCTAAGTGACTCAGTTTATGGTACTTTATCTTCACTGATCCCAGTTAACCCATCTTTGCCAGAAGTAGGAGTCCTGCTTTGTTAAATATTTTAAGAGACCTTATTATTCATCTCATATTTAGGCAAGAGTTATAGATTTCTTTTCTAAATTTTGTTAATATTGATAAAGTTTTATAAATTCTTATCCTAGCTAGGGAAGCCAATTTTATAGAGCAGTAGAAATGGAAGTGCCAGTATCTATTAAGAATTGTCAATCATTCAGAAACACAAAAACATTAATTAATCCCATTAGATTTTTGGAGAAGCTTAGTTAAATGTCTGAGTAATTTTGTGTGTGTGTGCTTTGTTTTGTTTTAGTGGAACAAGCTTCTTAATGTTTTTCTTTACTTTTGTTTTAAATTGTAGCAATCACCTTTTTTTAATTATGTTCAATTAGCCAATTAGCAATCTCCTATCTTTAGCCTTATTTAAAATGTTCTGAAAAGACACTAATCTGGAATCATTTTATCATTGAAGGTGTTTCTATTTACAAAAGTCGACCATTGCATGCTAGAAATTTGGTTTCTTTTTGCTCAAAAGCTTTCCTTGAAAGAGGAATATATATAGGTAAAAACACAAATCATATAACCAGAGAAGATCCTACCAATAGTTAAAAAACAATAAAAACATATACCTTCTTGGCTTTCATATGTCAGGAAATATCAGAAATTTAAGATAAACACAGATACACAAATTAAATAAGGACTAATAGGAAAATGGGTCCAGATTTCTTGTCCAGCTGACAGAGACATGTGACATCTACCACATGTGAACTGCATAATTCAAAATCAGAGTTCACCACAGTTGTCACCAGAAACAGACTTGATTATAAATTGGGTTACTGAGTAGGGCCAAAAAGCTCAGTCCTCATTCATAATATTTGCCAAAGGAGCCAAGCAAAACCAAGCCAAGGCCTCAGATGGTCCAGGTTCAGACAAGGCATGCTATTGAATTTCATGTTTCTATTGGCTTTCACATCCAAAGAGAGGTGTACTATAACCTAACGGAACCTATAAGAATGCCTGTCAAAGAAGATTCAGAGACAAGTACACTTAGAAAAAAAACATCTTGTAAAGAATGCAAGGGAATCAGATTTCAGAAGAAAGATTTGTCAAATATAAAACATAATAAAGAAAAAGTATAAATTAATAAGATTATTTAGTGTACATTCATCAGCTGAGGTTGGCAAATAGTAATTTTTAAAATTATAATATATTCATAAATAATGTGATATGTCTTCAAATACCAGGACATCAAGAATTAACAATAAAATTGTCTTTGTTAGTTAGTTTAAGGAAAATATCCAAAATTTTGTTATGGTGGGGGCTGGAACCAATCAGAATGACTCCTTTATTTTTAGCTTATCATAGCTTTTTTCCCCCCTGACTGTGGTTTGTAAGTTATATAGTAGTTGTTTTTAATGCAGCACAAAGTATTGGATTTGATTTCTTCACAACCTATTACCTCTGCTCCTTACCCAAGTTTCTAACCTTCATGCTCCAGGTTTTTCATCTGTAAAAAGTGGAGGGCAATGAGGTTATTCTTCTCAGTGAATTGTTAAAAGGATTAAATCAGTGTCTATCAGGGCCTGCAATATAGTAAGCAATATAAAAACGTTTGTCATTATTGTTATTTAATTGATGGAACTGATTCAATGGAGAAGAAAAATTGATGATGCAGGAGAGGACAATTGCTGCAGTGATGTCCTCAAGTAGATGAAAATAAGCAGATGGGATCTGGAGCCCAAGTAGGAACAGGGTTTGAACAGAGACATAAATGGTTTGTCCATACAAGCATGAAGCAAAGCAAAGCAAACGGGTGCAACTAGGGGGCAAAGTATACGGGAGTTGTGGTAGAGGGGAACTATTCTCCAGACTGCTTATGTTTTCTCCATAAACTAAGAAGTAATGTCCTCATCTGGAAGTGAAAATAAGGAAGGAAGTATTGGAGGAAGAAAGAGAAGGTGTGATATGGTCATCTCAGAGAGCAGTAAGTTGACAAAAACAATGGAGTAGGATTCTGAAGGCAGAATCTGAAATACCAAGGATTATGGCAGAGAAAATACTATTGACATAGTCTGAATACGTTATTTTTAAGTTTTTATGAAGTTTTTAGATTCAAGACCAAATTCCACTTCATGTTGGACTTAAATCCTGTAAACTACTTTATAGAAGTGGCTATTATAATTTTTATTCATTTTTGTATAGCATTAACTAAAAGTAATGTTATTTATCCATTGGGATATTTTGACTATATTTCTAAACCTTCAAAAAACTTATTGGTGGATGAAAGCACATTATCATATATGTATAGCTGCTTTATGGATATCCACGAATTTGGTTTGAATGGTAAAATGCAACAATAAAGAAATTTAGCAATAGTGAGGGCCCACCTGAGCTTACTGGTTATTAATAAAAAATGAAGCCAGTCCCACAGATTCTGTAAATAAGGAGAAGTTAAACACTTGGACCAAGACAGAGGTGAGAAAGAAGGTTAAATGTATGCAAGAAGTTCACATAGAGATGAATTATGCAATCTTAGCTGGATAAGAAAGGAAGCAAGAATTAAAGTGGGTGAGGTTCAGGGAAAATATGTTAGAATCAGTAGATGATAGGGCAATGGCAATTGGCAAGTAAGAGGCTGAGCTAAGTTAAGGGATGATATTATGGGGTAAAGAAGGCAGGATCTGGGAGAGCTGTATGATGGATGGGTTATCCATATACAAATGGAAAAATCTCCACCTTTATTTCAATGTAATAATAGTCTGGTGTTGGTGAAATGAGATCTGTTACACAACCCCAACCCTAGAAATTGTGGTTTGTTTGTTTGTTTATTTATTTATTTATTTATTTATTTATTTTACCATGAGCTCTAGGCATGCCAGTCTTTTGAAAAGGAAAATTCATAGTAAGATAGCCTTTTCACTCTTAAGGTAGTTGTACAGCATGCAGTTACATTTTTTGATGTAATGAAGATTATAGGATGGAAATGAGTCCTGGATATTTCTCTCTTCACACGGAAGTGGTTCATTCTCAATGTACTCTTTATCTGGAAGAGAAAAATCAAGTGTCATGTTGCCTCTGATGATAGTAATTCATTAATTTATCCTTTCTAAAGAATACATTTTGAAGAGTTTGATTTTTAAAGACAGTAATTTGAAATTGCCATTCACAGTAGGGAAATGTTGAAAATCATATAAGTGAATTAAAAAAATTAGTAATAAATCTCATTTGGCTTTAATTTAAAAATATTAAAAATAGATTTCTTTCATCTGTGAATGACTCATAAAGTTCCCCTTTTCTTATATGAACTTGTATGTAGTTGATCACTGATTTTTTAGTTTGCAAGATAAAAGGTATGTAAAGCACTTCTAAACTTGACTAATGAAAAGAAATATTATAGACTCTTATGAGAAAAGTATTGTTTGAACAAGATCATTTTACCTACCTGTAGTGGTATTCCTAGCTCTATTTTGTAAAAGAATGACAGAAGAGAAGCCTGCACTCTTATTAGATTCTGTACTTTCATGTTCAAGAGCTTATTCTTTGAAGCAGAATCTGAGATATGAAGTATTACTGCCAAGAGCATCATTGGCAGAGCCTGGACATTTTGTTTATATTTTCACAGTGGATTAGATTCGTGCCCAGTTTCCACTTAGTACTGAAAATAAATCCTGCCAACAGCTTTGAAGAAGTGACTCTGGTGGACTTTTATTCTTTGTTTTCTTGTCTATATTTAATTAAAAACAAAATAGTTATTTATCTACTGGGGAATGTTTATCCCATATATTCTTTTTAAAAAATTATTTATTTATGTTTGAATGCTGAAGTTATAAGGAATGATTTTATTCTTCTTTTAAGTTTTTATTTAAATTCCAGTTAGTTAACATACAAGGGAACATTAGTTTCAGGTGTACAATATAGCGATTCAACACTTCCATACAACAACAGGTGCTTAGCACAAGTGCACACCTTAATCTCCCACCACCTGTTTAACCCATTCCCCCACCCACCCTCCCTCTGGTAACCATCAGTTAATTCTCTTAGTTAAGAGTCTGTTTCTTGGTTTGCTTCCCTCTCTGTTTTGTTTTTCCCTTTGCTTGTTTGTTTCTAAAATTCCACATATGAGTGAAATCATATGGTAATTGTCTTTCTCTGACTGATTTATTTTGCTTAGCATAATACCCTCTAGCTCCATCCATGTCATTGCAAATGTCAAGATTTCATTCTTTTTTATGGCTGAATAATTTTCCATTATCTATCTATCTATCTATCTATCTATCTATCTATCTATCTATCATCTATCTATCTATCTATCTATCATCTATCTATCTAATCTATCTATCTATCTAGATATCTCACATCTTCCTAATCCATTCATCTGTCAATGAGCAACTGGACTGTTTACATAATTTGTCTATTGTAGGTAATGCTACTATAAACATCAGAATGCATGTATCCTTTTGAATTAATATTTTTGTATTCTTTGGGTATATACCTAGTAGTGCAATTGCTGGATCATAGGGTAGTTCTATCGAATGATATTCTAACTGGAAATTTAAACTCTGCTAAAGTAATCCTAACTGGCAATAAACATAGTACTTTCCATATGTACCTATCTAATTGGTCTGGAATTTTGTGTCAATGCTGAAAAAAAGGTGAAGGAAGTATTAGTTGGCATAACTACGAGAGTTTCTGTAAACAGTGAGAGTTTATAGAAGATTATAACTTCTTATATATAAATCTATAATATAACCACATTCAAAATTTAATCTGAGCTATTTGTAAGCCATCAAACTTACCCAAAAACATGATGATGTCCCAGATGCTGAAGTTATTTTATTTTTATAATGGTGAAGTAAAGTGAATCATGATTTCAGAACTAACTCATCAACTTTATTAAGAGAGCATTTTCTGCATCCTCATGAGTCTCAAATGACGTCCATTATCCTAACGAAAGGCCAAAATTAATTCTTGTCTACATCCTGATGTCATGATGGGCTTGACTTTTTGGGTAAGAATTATTCTTGTTTGATAAAAAGATCTAGCAAACATATGTTAAGTGTTAAATGGCATTATTAATTCTTTTAAATAAGTGAATTAGTTGGTAAAGTTTTCAACAAGGCTAATGAAACAATCACTGACTTAATTAATGTTTACTTTCTCTTATCTATATATCAGTCTGAATATACAGAGTGAAAGATGCTACTCCCTCCCCATACAATGAGTCTTTTATAGAAATGTATGATTTGCATAAGTATGCTTTTTTTTTTTTTTACAAGGGAGAAGGACATTCTGCTTCTTGAGATCTCAATGAAATATCGTGGATTAAATTTGCCTACAAGAAGGACAAAAACCTAAAAATAAAAAAGAGTTTTATTTCATCAAATGGCTCTATCTAGACAATCATTTCCTCTCCTATGTCCACCATAAATAAGGAGTTTATTTTTTTGCATTTTTTTCTTCTTTTAGCCTTTGGCTTTCTTCTGCATGAAACCAGGATTGGCTACCGTATGTTCACTTTTTTTTTTTTTTTTAAGATAATGGGCCAACCCTATCAGCAAGTCCTTGAGTTATACTTGAGCCCCTTTCTTGGCTTCCTACAACACACTCTAGACTGTGGACAGAAAACCACATTTTCACAAGGTCTTCAGGAGTTTGTGACATAATTTCAAAAGGTAGCTTTCTCTCTTCTGGTGAGAGCTTAGAAAAATTTCCTTTTCTGTCTCAAAAATAGACATCCACTCTCTTGCTCAAGACAGGGAAACATTCATATATCCCTAAACACAATCAAATTTGTGAGCTCAAATATGCTTAGTTATCTTCTTAATGAAGTTGATGAAATAATTTTATTATTATGTTGATAATCACTATTTGCAACAGGTTGTTAACAAAAAGGACTGGAGAGACAGTATGACTTGTTTCCTGATTTCTATTTTTGATCACTATTAAGGAAGACATTTTAATCCATATTACACTTTGAAGTCATGGCAAATAGAGAAATTCAACATATAACATATAATAGCCTTCAGAAAAGTACTTGTAGCTTGATATTGAGTATTTATATAAAAAGAAAAAATATCTAATAAAATAAATTCCTAAGTTTGTTTGTTCCATTTTTCATACACCAGTTCTTTTCCTGTAGTGCAGCACTGTTTTACTGTCTCAGCTTGACTTTTAACAGCTCTTCCGGGCATTATGAGCTCTGCAAGTAGAAGAATAGAGGCAAGAAACAAAAAAATACATTCGTACTGTTTTCCTTTTTACCTACATTACCTCTACTGGTGCTCTTTATTTCTGCACGTGAATTTGAGTTACTGTCTAGTGTCATTTTATTTCAGTCTGAATGTGAATAAATGTTGTGGACTGAATCATGTTTCTCCAAAATTCGTATGTTGGAGTCTTAACCCCCAGAATGTCCCTCAGAATGTAACCGTATTTGCGGATAACTTATTTAAAGAGGTATTACATTTAAAATGAGATCTTTAGGGTGGGCCTTAATTCCACGTGACTGGTGTTCTCTTGTAAGAAGAGGACACTTAGACATTTATCTCAGCGCTCCTGTTGCTTTTGTAGAGGGGAAGATTCTCACGTGAATGCCAGCTTGTGATTTAAACTGTCTCTTCAAAGATTTTAATTTACTTTCTACTCAGCACCAAGGCCAGGACAGTGTGTGTGTGTGTGTGTGTGTGTGTGTGTGTGTGTATTTTATTTACTGTTTATATTCATCTTTTTTAAAATTTAAAATTAAAAAAGGTTTTACTTTTATTCCAGTTATCACAGAGTGTAATATTAGTTTCATTTGTACAATGTAGTGATTCAACACTTCCATAAGATACCCAGTGCTCAACAGGTCAGTGCACTCCCTAATCCCCATCACCTATCCCACCCATCCCCCCCACCTCCCATCTGGTAACTGTCCCTTTGTTCCATAGTTAAGGGCCTGTTTTATGGTTTGTCTGTCTCTCTTTTTTAATCCCATTGCTCATTAGTATTGTTTTTTAAATTCCACATATGAGTAAAATCATATGGCTTCTGTGCCCTTTAAAATAAGGCTGTAATACTTTATATTTTATTTTTTAAAAGATTTTATTTATTCATTTACTTGAGAGAGATTGTGTGTGAGAGAGAGAGCATGAGCAGGAGGAGGGGCTGAGCAGGGAGCCCAACTTCGGACTGGATCCCAGGACCTGGGAATCATGACCTGAGCCGAAGGCAGACGCTTAACTGATGAGCCACCCAGGTGCCCCAATAAGTCTGTAACTCTTAGGAGATCCATAGGTATCCAGGTGTATTCTTTTATCTGCATTTCCACGATGGAACACTAGGCTTTATCATATGTTCCCTTTGTTCTTCAAAGCCAGAAAAATAGAGCTCAATGTCACAATGATTTGGCCCATCAACACTTGCTTTTTCTCTAGGCTTTCCACTTATTTGATTTTTGTCCTTTATTACTCCTTCAAATTCTTGCCATTTATGTAATCATCTAATTATTTAAAGTGCACTTTTTCCAGTTTCAAAGTTGATTTGTTCAGAGTTGTTCAAACTTTTTCATGTACCAAACTATCAGAAGTGGAAGTCAGATGTTTCTTTTTAATGAACGATATTCCCTAAAACTTCTCCTCTCTTGTTTCATCTCCCAGTAGTAATAAAACTTTAAAATCAAAGTTTCTAAATTAATTTTGCAGTGATACTTCTTTTTCACTCCATGTAGTATTTATGCCTATGCTACCATTTCAGAAATATCAAAAGAGTTTTCCATTACTTTTAGTTATTTCCTGTAATCCTAGTAAGGAAATCGTTTAAGTAAGAAAGAGAGCTTGTCCTTGACTTGATCAGTTGGACAGTGATGACTAGCAATGACTAGTACAAAACAATCTTTTTTATTTATTTATTTATTTATTTATTTATTTTTTTTTTTTTAAAGATTTTATTTATTTATTCGACAGAGACAGAGACAGCCAGTAAGAGAGGAAACACAAGCAGGGGGAGTGGGAAGAGGAAGAAGCAGGCTCACAGCAGAGGAGCCTGATGTGGGGCTCGATCCCATAACGCTGGGATCACGCCCTGAGCCGAAGGCAGACGCTTAACCGCTGTGCCACCCAGGCGCCCCANAGCAATGACTAGTACAAAACAATCTTTTTTAAAAAAGATTTTATTTATTTATAGAGGAAGGAGGAAAGGGCAGAGGAAGAGGACAAGAAAGAATCTCAAGTAGACTCCATGCTGAGCATGGAGCCCAACACAGGGCTCCATCTCAGGACCCTGAGATCATGACTTGAGCTGAAATCCAGAGTCTGACACTTACCTGACTGAGCCCCCAAGGTGCCCCTAGTACAAAGTAATCTTGCTCAAAGATCAATTGTTGCTATTATTACTTACATATATATTACTATTACTAGATTGATACCTAAATGTATATTGTACTTTCTGCTCACAAGACAAAGATAAGTCAATAATACATTTAGACATTAGTCTAGTCCCGAGGTATAAAATACATTTATTGCACATATCTTGCCACTTTTGCCTCTCACCTACATTGCAATTATGATAGGTCAATCTTGACAATTGACCCTTTATATTCAGGCATAACCTTGTAAGCCTCTTAACATGGTACGCTAGGCAAGCCCTGCTAATTGGTCATAGTTGGCACAACATGTGAAACTGCCATCCATAATTAATGACTACCATGTTAATATTTAGATTTAAAAATTCTACAGAGAAATAACCAACTCTGTAAAGGTGTCTAAAACCAAAGTCATCTCAAATTGTTAAAACCAGAACTATTTTATAAATGTATTTTTACCTCTATTGTCTTATCATAAGTATTTAAACAATTATGTGATGTAATCTAGCTCTTTCACTTTTAATCAAATACAATGAAAACTTCTTTATTCAACTTCCGAAAGAATGCACTCTGGGTGACAGGCTTTGGAATATCTTGGCAGTTGAGTTCAAATGCTCAACTGCATATTGTTGCTGTGTCCAAGAAAACCACAAATTGGCTCAGAGCTGAGTCTGAGATGAGAGAATGAGTATTATTGGAGGCATCTCAGATAGATTACCAAGATTTCATTTGAAGATGCTGTAAACTTTGCAAAAAAAGCACTAAACATAGACTTGTAAAGGTAAGTGTGGGTCAGGATTTAAGAAAATAGCCAAGGTAAGAGGAGATGAGATTCTCTGAACTCTCTACTGTAACTGGACTTACCTAAATTGTATCTCTCTTAATTAGGATATTCTTTTAAAAAATTATGAAATGCTTTATACATTTTACACTGTAGAATCTTATCTTAGGTGACATTTAGAATATCCTTTATGATACCCCTCATATATACTGTGTGAAAACTCTTCGACCCTACAAAAATATCGTCATTTTCAATTTCCAAGTTTATCCAAGAAGTTCTGCTACATGAGAAACAAACATCTCGTCATATTGATGGGTGTGCTTAATAGAAACATTTTTGAGAGCTTAATTACTCTTCTTCTCATATGTAATTAACTAAAAATTATTTTCAATTTTAACTCCAGAAGTATATTTAATATGCAGCTTTGGTTTGTCAAGATTCCATATGGTGTTACTATATAATGCATTATCTCTTTTTTTGACATTTTAAAATTAATTGTTCTTTCTGTACTTGGTTGTGTTCCAAATTGTGTCCTGTATTTCAGAATCAAAAAGATATTATTTGATTAAAGTATTAGATATTGGATGTCAAATCCAAATAATATTCAATCATAAAGAAATCAGATAAAGACAAATACCATATGAGTTTACTCATGTGGAATCTAAAAAACAAATGAACAAAGAAACAAACCAAAATCAGACTCTTAAATACAGAGAAAAAATTGGTGGCAGAGAGGAGATGGAGGGGGTTGATATCGGTGAAAAAAAATAGATAAATCATTGAGTGTTTCCTATGATGGAGCATTGTGATAGACTCTTATGAAGTAATTGTGAATAAAGGAGACGTGTTCCCTGCTTTCGTGGAGTTTATAATCTAGTAAAGAACACAGAAAATAAAACATAATTATAATAAAGGTTGATGTCAAGTAAAAACAAATCTGGACTCAAGTAAGTAGAGCCCTTATTCAAAGGGATAATTGCAATAATGGGAGGGAAATACTGTAAGAGAGGTAGGGAGACTTTGGCAATAGGGAGAGGCTTTTGACCATAAGAGCTGAAATTATCTCAAAGGGCAAGGAGAAAATGGCTTTTCTTTTATTGAGAGGAGGAGTAAATAGGGCAAGAAAGAACCACAGTGGGTGGTGAGGGGGAAGAGGAATGAGGTGGCACAATTGCAAAGTAGATATTTTTCCACCAGGATCTATCATCGGGAATTCTTTAGGAAGGACTGTTCTGTATCCCAATGCACTAGGGTTGACCAAAGCTCAGGGGTCTAGGGGAAGGAGAGAAGTTTGATGAAGTTTGGTCAAGTCAAATTAGTGGACATTTTGTTCTGATTGATCAGAGCAGACAAAGAGTTGAGCTCATTGTTTATGAAACAGAGAATGGGCATTTGGAGAGGCTGGCTCTGGTCCTGTCCTAGGTAAACAAGAGGAACTATCCATAAGTTTTTACTAAGTCATATGGGTATGTGCGGTTCTTTGCACTAAATCATTTTCCAGAACACGAAGGGTGGGAGGATTTCTCTAACTGTCCCTGTTTGCCAAGAACACAGGGCTCAGGTAAAGTTGTTCGTATCAATCTACATTGTCCATAATAAAAGCTATGATGGCGGAATTGCAGAGTCCTATGGGAACATAAAAATGGAGTCTGGGAGGAAATGAGTCTAAGCTCTGATTCGGAGAATTAGTAGGACTTAAAAAGGACAGAGGGATCAGTGAATTAAAATGCAAAGAGCATATCATTTATAGTCAGAGTAAATGACCTAGTAAATTGCCTGCTTGAAAGAATTAAAAATATATTCTGCATGGATTTGTGAACTTGCACAATCAGATTTTCAGTTTGTGTGTGTGTCCTTGAAAATGTAGCTTCACTTAACCAGAAGTGTTTGGGAACCAAGACGTGTCTGCTGCCTATGCAGAAGATGTAGCCAATGGCAGGCCTCCAGCCCCTGATACTGAAGGCTGACAGGAATTACAGGGGCACCAAGGCTGAAGATCAAAGCATAGCCCAGTATTAGGTAAAGCAAGGAACATAAGCATGGCTGAGACACAGGCAGTGAAGGGAGAAAGTAATGGAATTTGGGTTCTCCAGCATGTTAGCTCCTGAATCTGGGTGATTGTGGGGGGGAACCTAGAAAGAAAACGTCTATTCCAAGACCCTTGTTCTATTGGTATGACTCCATCTCCTAAGCAAAGTCCTGCTTCATTCAGGTTTAACTAAGGATTCCAGGCAGCATTTTGCCATCAATGATGATGGCTAAGCACGGTGGCGGACGGTTCGTATGTATTATACTCATTCAGTCCTTTCAACAACTTTTTGAATTAAGCACTGTCATTATCTTCATGTGTTCAGAGGAACAGAGAAATGTAATGACTTGTCCAACGTTAGGCAAACTTGCAAACTCAGACAGTCTTGCTCCTGACTCTGAACTCTTAAGCATCACAACCATGTGGCCAGCTGGCAACCACACACCATGTTGCCCAAAGTCAGAGATGAAAAGGAATTTATACTGGGCTTGTGGAATGTGATGGATCCTTTCCAAATGCAAATGGTTCTTGATTGATTCCTTTATCATCAAGGTTTCAATGCTACCTTTTCAACTCTTTTCTGGCCCTTGGAGGTTGATAGAGAAACTTGAAGACCTCTAAGAGGAGACAGAAAGCACTGGGAAGAGAAGGCAGCCAGGCAGGAGCTCCCCCCGCCCAAAGTACAGTTTATGTTGGGCTCGGTCTGAGGTGTGAATTTAAAGTCAGTTTGCTGAGAGCCACAGCTGCAGCTGCTAACAGGGACAGGATGGATGGCCCTATCTCTGATTCTCAGTGTCTCCTGAGTAGTAAATCTGTGCTGATATATGTTATCTGCATTCTGTTTCAGCAAATCATCAGCCTTTTAAAACTCTGAAACAGTACTTTGTGTCTGAAGACAAAATGTCTTAGGATACTTTTTCCCCTTGGATTTTTATGGAAGTGAAGTTTTTAAACAGCTGATCCCTCAGGAGTTAACAATGAAATGCATCACTGTCAGTCGACTGACTGAGCTATTGACTCATCGGTTTGTTTTTCTCTTTCCGTGAGACTCTTTATTTGAGAATGCTTGAACACAATCCACAGAGTTCTAGTGCCTTTACTTTTATTTTATAGCAACTTTGATTTGGGGGCATAAGAGGGATTCTGTTCCAAGCTTTAAGAACTCCTTCATCTAGCAACCACTGGAGCCTCTTTCCCACCAAGATTTTTTTTTATAATAATTTTTATTTTGTTATGTTAGTCACCGTACAGTATATCCTTAGTTTTTGATGTAATGTTCCATGATTCATTATTTGCGTATAACACCCAGTGCACCATGCAATACATGCCCTCCTTACTATCCATCACCAGCCTCCCAGTCCCCCCCCCGAAGCCCTCAGTCTGTTTCCCAGAGTCCATAGTCTCTCATGATTCATTCCCCCTTCTGTTTACCCCCCCCTTCTCCTACCGATCTTCCTATTTCTTATGCTCCATAAGTGAGTGAAACCCCCAAGATTCTTTGAATATTTTTCTTCTAAACCTACTTTTTACTTAGGCTTTAGAAAAATCTGATGTTTGATGGTAAAAACCAATATAAAAATGTGATTTTGTCCATAGAGGAGGTATAATCATAGGGAGGCTACGTTTGTGTAAATAACTCTTTCATAGTTTGAGCTTATTCCTGGCCCTCCTCTACATATCAAAAATGCTTTACTACGTCTTGTAGGTGACTTTTCCACTCTCATAGAGCTTGTTAAACATCCCTGCCCTTAGTAGTATATTGCCTCCGGAAGTTGAAAAAAAATACAACCATGTCTAGCAAAATAACACTGTGGCTGCCAGAGTAATACTCCTCAGCTATCAGCAGTTTACCTGTTTTTTTAATTAATATTTATTTAACATAGCAGAATTACAGAAAAATATAAGAAAGAATGTAATACACACTTAGCTACTCTCTACCACAAGTAACGATTGTTAGTGTTATATTTGCTTCAGATCTTTAAATAAAAATTTACATTTATGGGCATCTGGGTGGCTCAGTCGGTTGAGTCTATCTTCAGCTCAGGTCATGATCCCTGGGATCACGATCCCTGAGATAGAATCCTGGAGTACGGCTCTCTGCTCCGCAGGGAGACTGCTTCTCCCACTCCTGCTCCTTCTGCCCCTCCCCTTGTTTGTGCTCTCTCTCTTTCTCTCTTTCATTCTCAAATAAATAAAATCTTAATAAATTTACACTTACATGTCCATAGGTGTTTATATAAAGTTGAAATTTCATTTATCCTCTGTCTCCAAAATGTCCCTTCATCTCCACGTCCCCCATCTCTTGGCGACCACTGTCAAAAATATAATGGGTTTCCTTCTAAGCCAGTTTTTATATTCTCATATACCTACAGGTGAACATAAATAAGGTATATTTTTGCATGTTTAAAAAAAACAATAAATAAGTTGTATATATAATTCTGTAATATTCTTTTTCATTTAACATTTTGTTTTTGAGATCTGTATAATACTTTGACTTTTTTACAATTACTAATATCTCTTTAAGACAAGCATTGATAATGTTAATAAACAGGCTCTGCAATATTGTCATTAAAAATAGCATTAAGCAGGTAGATTTGCTGCAGGTAAGAATTATAAAAAGAGCATAACAAGAAGTGTGACTCAGCCACGAAGCCAAGATGGAGGGGGCACAGATACAATGTTCCATAATGATACTAATCATTATAAAAATGATGACTAAGGGAAGAAGAAAGGGGGGGGGTAAACAAAAGGGTGAATGAACCATGAGAGACTATGGACTCTGGGAAACAAACTGAGGGTTTCAGAGGGGAGGAGGGTGGGGGATTGGGATAGACCAGTGATGGGTAGTAAGGAGGGCACGTATTGCATGGTGCACTGGGTGTTATATGCAAGTAATGAATCATGGAACTTTACATCAAAAACTAGGGATGTACTGTATGGTGACTAACATAATATAATAAAAAATTATTATTAAAAAAATGAAGTATATTTTGGAAGCCAGCTGCTGAAGAAAATATTTCTCTCACCATGCTCTAATGGAGGGAATCTCCTGGGGTGGTGATCCCCATTTGCCATATCCTCAGGCTTGCTTCACCCAGCTTTTGAAATGAGAAGGACAGAGTCTCGCTGCGAATGGTGGCTTATACACACCGCCCGTCACCGAGAGTGACCACCAGGCACAGAGATGGTAAAGCACATATTGTACATGCCTCCATCTGGCCAGGCTGTTTTACATGCTGTCCTTTGGAAATCATGATGTATAATGGATATAGTCTTAGAGTGAATTCTGTAAGAGAAGGCTAGGGGCTCAGCTTCCCCATGTGAAAAGGGATGGAGGTGCCTGGGTGGCTTAGTCAGTTAAGTATCCGATTCTTGATTTCGACTCAAGTCATGATCTGAGGGTGGTGAGATAGAGCCCTCCATTGGGCTCCAGGCTGCTGTGGAGCCTGCTGAAGATTTTCATGTCTCCCTCTGCCCCTGCCCCCACTCCCCACTCGTGTGCACACCCTCTTTCTCTCTCTCAAATAAATAAACAAGATCTTAAAAAAAAAAAAAAAGGAGGAATGCTGGGCCCACCTCAAAATATTTGTGAAGACTTACACATGCATATTATTTTTGCCAGCTGCAAATGTATTTCTACAGACTTAATAGGGTATCTCCATTTGCCTGAAGTTATATTTTCTGCTGAAATGTTGAGAGATGCACCATTCTAAGCAATGATAGGTAGATGACCCACGTCTCACATCTCAAGATGACCTTATGAATTCTAAATTGAATTTCAACCCTTCTTGGCATTTGATAGGAATTATCTACTCAGAATTTTATTTGCCTTGAATTTGAGTTGCTGACATGCAGGAGAAAAAATAAACTTAATTCATCTACTACAGTTAAAATTTCAGAAACTAGAATTTTTCTTTTGAATATGGATGATCAAGGTGGCACTCCATACTTTTTCATAAGCCTACAAATTTCTATCCACCCTTCAATACATCGTAAACTCTTTCATTACAGCTGCTAAAGTCTCTCTTGCTCATATGATGTGTGTACTTCCTCTGAGCTCCTGTAGCATTTTGTTATCTTGTGATATTTTTATCTCCTCACAGTTTTATTTCCTATCTTAGAGTTATTTACATGTTCTGCATAAAATACACATCTTATTATATTTTAATTACTTGTGGGAAGGAACCCTGTCCATTAATCTTTGCATCCTTCACAGTGTTCATCACAATTCTAGACAGGTAGGAACTACCTGGTAAATATGAATCAAATGCATGAATGAGCAAATGAATGACCAAGGACAGGCACTTTAAACACATGCAAGATATTGAGTCTTCTTAAATAAATAATTTTATTCAAATTGATTACCAGCTTAAATATTCTATTAGATAATCATAAAAATTATAAGGTATAGGTAACATACTTTTTCAAATACCACTTATAAATATATAATAGTCAATATCAAGAATATATATGTATATGTATGTAGAGAGAGACAGAGAAGAAATAGCAATGAAAATGTAGAGTCAATTAATAATGAATATAGTACCTACTGCATGCCGGCTGCTTAATTAAGCACTTTTGTTACATTAGTTAGTCTCTATTTAAAACATTTTATATTAGAACTTTATTGTACTTATGTTTGCCTTGTAGAAACAATTGCATCAGTACTATGTTTCAGATCACATGTCTGAAACAGCAGAAGACGTATACAAAACAAGCATAAACAAATTAAATATCAGTTATTTCTGTTAGAATTCCAGTAATCAGAAGAGCACTTATTTTATAATTAGAAGAATGTAAGCAAAAAGCAACTTGTCAGCACTCTCAGAAGGATGAAATTTTCAACACAATAGTTTGAAAATTCTGAAAACGAATTGAATTTATGTTAATTGAAGATATGTACTTATTCTCTTTGTCAAAGTTAAAAAAAGACCTATTTCTTCATAAGCCACAATTATTCCATTACACGTCAAGTTTTTTATTGTCGTTGTTGAGAAATTATTGTGATTGCCGGATCATACTAAGTCCAAATGCATATGAGAGCAGCTCAGTGCATTTAGTTGTAGGTCACGGTAAGTACAGCAGAAATGCCAGTTTTGTGGCATGTTTGCGGCATGGGTTATCTGGATTGACTTTGGATCTAGTCTCTTTTTACCATATAATTGCATACTTATCCAGATTTGTCTGAATTACAAGACCAATCTTGCTTATTTGTTGCAATATATATTTATGAATTTAAACATTCGCACCTGAAAAGTTTACACACTTTCCAGGGCCCATGGAAGTGGGTGAAATAATTGGCGAAGGAGAATCCCAGAACAATGAATAAATCACCATTTCATACAGTGACTGCGTTTTTGTTTTTGATTATTCCTCATTGTTTTATTCAAATGTCTTTTGACCTTTACTAGCTAATAATGCAATGTGATAATGATACTAATCGTACATCACTGGGGATAGAAGAGCACTTTTTTTTAGAGCTACCATAAAAGGGCAATAGAGAGTACTTTGTGGAATTTGCAGCCAATCCCAGTCCATGAGCCACCTAAGACCAGTCCACGAGCCACGTGAGATCAGTCCACGAGCCACCATTTTCTCAGCTGGTGACAATAATACTTTCTACCTCATCAGACTGTTGTGGGGATTACAGAAGATGATACATGTAAAATACACAACAGAGTTAGTACTCAGAAAACACTAGTTATTCTACAGGATATTATTAATTAGTGTTCTATGTTTAAACAATTTCAAATAACTGATTATTATAGTAGTATCATGACTTCATTTAAAAATTGGCAATCAGTTTTAAACTATATCAATAAAAGAATGAATTATAAAGTGAATTATATCAATTCAGAATGCGTGAGCATGGAATGTTTTTCCATTTCTTTGTGTCTTCTTCAATTTCTTTCATAAGTGTTCTATAGTTTTCAGAGTGCAGATCTTTTACCTCTTTGGTTAGGTTTATTCCTAGGTATCTTATGGTTTTTGGTGCAATTGTAAATGGGATTGATTCCTTGATTTCTCTTTCTGCTGCTTCATTATTTGTGCATAGAAATGCAACAGATTTCTGTATGTTGGTTTTATAACCTGTAACTTTGCTGAATTCATGTATCAGTTCTAGCAATTTTTTAAAAAGATTTATTTACTTGTCAGAGAGAGAGCACAAGCAAGGGGATCAGCAGGCAGAGGGAGAAGCAAGCTCCCTGCTGAACAAGGAACCAGATGCAGAACTTGATCCCAGGACCCTGGGATCATGACCTGAGCTGAAGGCAGATGCTTAACAGACTGAGCCACCCAGGTGTCCCAGTTCTAGTGACTTTTTGGTGGAGTCTTTCAGGTTTGCCAAGAAGATAGTAATCATTTATTATTATTTTTAAACTGTTTACCCATAGCCATAATTCACACCTATACCCAAGACATTGAAGGGGTACAGGATTTCTCACCTGAAAATATGTCTATAGCAGCAGTGTCCACAATAGCCAAACTGTGGAAAGAGCCGAGATGTCCACTGACAGAAGAATGGATAAAGAATATGTGGTATGTATAGTATGTATATATACATATATGTATATACACACACAACAGAATATTACTTAGCCATCAGAAAGGATGAATACTTACCATTTACATTGACATGGGTGGAACTAGAGGGTATTATGCTGAGTGAAGTGAGTCAATCAAAGAAAGATGATTATCATATGGTTTCAGTCATATGTGGAATATAAGAAATAGTGCAGAGGATCTTAGGGGATGGGAGGGAAACGGAATGAGAAGTCATCAGAGAGGGAGAAAAACCATGGGAGATTCTTAACTATAAGAAACAAACTGGGGGTTGCTGGAGGGGAGGTGGGTGGGGGGGATGGGGTAACTGGGTGATGGGCATTAAAGAGGGCACCTGATGTGATGAGCACTGGCTGTTACACACAACTGATGAATTATTGAACTCTACATCTGAAACTAATGATGTATTATATGTCGGCTAATTAAACTTAAACAAAAAAAAAGAAATAGCAGACACGGAAAAGTTATAAAAACTGAGTAGAATTACCGTTTTGGAACAGAAGTTTATACTCATATGGAAAATCTCTGTTTTTAAGGACATCACCCCCTCTGTACAGGGAAGAGAAAGATGACTAAATTTCTAGAAACTCTTACCAATGGAGGAGGCACTCACTTGAATCTGCATACCAAACTTGTCCTTGTTTACTGTGCTTTTCCTGATAGCCTCTCCTAGCTGGCTCCCAACCCCTCAACACTTTGTTTTTTCTTTAGCTGAACATGTTAAGGTAATGGCTTGGACCATTTTTGAGAGTTACTCAGTTTTCCAGGATCTCTCCCATTATATAGGATGTGTACATGTTATTAACTTCTTTTATTATGGGGGTGGGGGGAGCTCAACCAAAGATCTAGAATAGTAAAGGGAAAATTATTTTTCCTCCCACTGATTTGCTGTTTGAATTCTCACATACTGTTTTCTTTTGCCTTTTAGAAAAGTCTCCATCTCATCTGATGCCAATTTGCTCCTATTATCCCCCGTTTCCGTTTTCTCTTCTTCCCTCAGAGATTACATGATGTTCCAATTCATTTTTATTCTCTTACTTTCCCATTAACATTGCCTTTATATCTTTCTCAATATATTATCACATTTCCCCCACTCAAATATAAGCCAATTCACTTTAATAAATTACACATTTAATAAATTAGTTGAAGCCTAAGTAGGGAAAAATTATATCATGCTCTTTTGTGGGTGTCTTTTCTTATCCCTTAAATGTAGGTAAGTCCAAAAACCCATTTTTGTCCCTTGTTCTTCTAATTCTATGAGTTCATCCTGGGAAATCTTACACACTGGTTTAACACCTGCTTTCCTGACTCTGAGATCTTTAGCCCGGGTTTCTCTGTGGGGACAACAGCTTCTTCCTTCCAACTGCCATTTCCATTTGATATCTCAAACACATTTTAAACTGAATATCTTGAAAACCTCCTATACTCACTAAGTGAGTAGGATGCAGTTACCCAAGCTGCAAACATGGCAGTTACTCTTGACTCTTCTCTTAAATCACACATGTAATTGAGTTCAGCTAAATTGTTCTTGGAATTTTCCCCACCTCTCTATGCTGTTAGCTTCAATTTCTCTCAAAGACAAACACCATATGATTTCACTCATACGTGAAATTTAAGAAACAAATAAATGAACATAAGGGGAAGAAAAAGAGAGGCGAACTGAGAAGCAGACTCTTAACTATAGAGAACAAACTGAGGGATACTGGAGGGGAAGTGGGGGGATGGGTGAAATAGGTGATGGGAATTAAGGGGGGGCACTTGCGGTGATGATGAGCACCTGGTATTGTATGTAAGTGTTGCATCACTAAATTCTACACTGTATAATAATAATATTAATAATATATTAGTAATATTACATTGTATGTTAACTAACTGGAATTTTTTAAACAAAAACTTGAAAAATAAAAGACTCAATTTCTCTCTTATCTATATCTTATCAGTTAAGATTCTTAGGATTGCAAGAAACAGAGAATGTTTGTGTCCACTTGAGCAGCTCATGAAAAATATAGATTGCCTAACAGCCCAGCCTCTGAAAAAGAGGGATAAGGACAGCTCCAGAAGCCCTAGAAATTCATGGTTTTTCTCTTCAGTTATATTATTTGGAAAAGCATAACCATTGTAACAAACAATGACATACTAATGACTCAAGCACAGCAGAAGTTTTATTTTCTCACTCACAGAAAGTCCAAAATGAGTATGGTTCATTAGCCGGAGGCTCCGTTCCAAATCAAGATTCAGGGATCTAAGACTTTTACTACATGTGGCATCCAGGACAGCTGGGCTCATTTGCATCAGGTGGTATGATGGGAGAGAACATAGAGGGTTGTACATGGGAGGGTTTTGTGGGTAAGCCTGCAGGTGGCCCATATGTCCATTCACATTTCATTGTTTTGAAAGCAGTCACAGGGCCACATACATCAGCAAGAGAAGCTAGGAAATATCTGTAGCTTTGTCCTCAGGAGAAGAAAGAATCAGTTTTGTAATCTGCTAGTAGCCCCTATTGAGCCTAAATTTCTGTCACTCAATACCTAATTCATCCTTCCTCCCACAACTAGAACATGTGCATCCCCTCCCCAGGACAGACAATTCAAGGCCCATCAGTGAATTCCTCCAGCTCAGTTTCTCAGCTCCCTGATCGATGTGCAAGTCAGGACCTAAAATGACAATTTATTTAACCCTGCCACACACCCCCAATATACAGTGATGGCACAAAGACAGGAAAAGCACAATAAGAACTCCCATTAAGAAAAGAAAGAGGAGAAGAGAAGAGAAAGAAGAGTAGAGAAGAGAAAAGAGAAGAGAGAGAAGAGAAGAGAAGAGAAGAGAAGAGAAGAGAAGAGAAGAGGAGAGGAGAGGAGAGGAGAGGAGAGAAGAAGAGAGGAGAGGAGAAGAGAAGAGAGGAGAAAGAAGAGAAGAGAAGAGAGAGAAGAGAAGAGAAGAGAAGAGAAGAGAAGAGAAGAGAAGAGAAGAGAAGAGAAGAGAAGAGAAAAGAAAATGTACCAGCACACCAGTGCTCTATTAACAGTTATAAATTCCTCTGGGCAGAATTTCTGAAGGCCTCTACCACAGTTGGGAGGCTCCTTGATTAAGCCCCAATTCTGCTTCTTTGGAGGAGCACCCTTACCTATTATCTGGGGTACTTGACTTCATTCCTTTGGGTTNGAAAAGAAAATGTACCAGCACACCAGTGCTCCATTAACAGTTATAAATTCCTCTGGGCAGAATTTCTGAAGGCCTCTACCACAGTTGGGAGGCTCCTTGATTAGGCCCCAATTCTGCTTCTTTGGAGGAGCACCCTTACCTATTATCTGGGGTACTTGACTTCATTCCTTTGGGTTTTTTTTTTTTTTTTTTTTTTTTTTTTTTTTTTTTTTTTTTTGGCCCAGTTTGAGTGTGCCTTGAGGCTTATGTTCTCCTGGGAATTTTGCTCTTTCTGCAGTCTATTTCCTGGTTATATAGTTCAGGAAGCACAAAGGATTGTTTTAAAGTAAAACAGTCAAAAACACTTTTAGTCCAGGGGCACAGGTTCTTTCCAATGTAATGATTCCCTCAAAAAACCGTATTGCTCCCCATCTGTGGTTTCTTGAAGTCCTGTCTGCTAGTAAACATCTCCAAAGTTCTTTTTCCTAGGTATAACTTTCAATAACTTTCAAGCCTGATATATTTCTTGGTTTCCTAGGTCCTTTTTTTTTCCCTCTAAATGTAATGCCATCTGAGAAAATGGGTGGGAAAGTCCCTAAATCTGATTTTTTGCCTCACAGTTGACACATGCTTGATTGTGAAGTTTTGGGGTCCTTCCTCACTAATTACCTTTCTGAGTCTTATCTTTCAGATTTTGAGGTACAAATGAAGTTGGAATTTCTAATCCAATAGGACTCATGTCTCTGGACAGTCTCCATTCTATTTATCTCTGCTTTTAAAAAAACTAACTTCTTGCCTAAGCCTGTGAATTTATTTATTTTTTTCTTGTAAGGCCTTAATGAAGGCAGCCAAGAACAGCCAACATATCTTATCCTCTCCTCCCAGAGCTCAGGCTCAGTAGTCTTCTAGGTAACCTTGGGCATCTGGCCAATTGCAGTGCCTCTGCGTGCTATGATTTTTCAGTGCTCTAACCTGTGCTGTGCTAAATTCTGGGAGACTGTGGGTCTTTCACCTGAACTTGGGCCCTCAGAACTCTGACTTTCCTAATTAGAGGAGCTAGATTTTGCTCATCTTCATATCTCCAGTGCCTACCCCACAAGCTCAGAGTGTAAGTACTTAGTAAATATTTTTGTATGTAAATGAATCATCTTGGGCTAAAGAACTAGTCATTAGGCAGCTGGGTGGGTCATTAGGGGGATTCTTGTTTGCACTTACCCATCCTGTGCTTTTTTTTCTCTCTCTCTCTCAATTGTACAATGAAGCGGTTAGATGAGAAGCCTTCCAGCCCCAGTGTTGCACATTTCTAACTTTCTATGCTTGTTTTCTCTTCACAGTCAGACAACTTCTCACTGGATAGGAAATAAAAGGTAAGAGAAGTGAAGAGCAATGAAGAAAATAATGCATACATTTTCTCTTCTTTTCTTCCTTTCCTTGCTCATTGACTTGTAGTATATTGCTTTCGCTAGCTTAATTCTGCAAAGAACTTTCATAGACGAGTAAAACATCCTTCATATCTTCAGTGCACTCCTGAAAATTGTAAATATAGTATTATTACCAAATTAGTATGTTCTAGCATTTAATGTGCCATGATAGTGATTAGTGCAAAGTGCCAGGGAAAGAAAGATTTTACCTTCCTAATGGAGATCAGGTACAGAATCAAGCAGAAAGAGAACATCTGAGCTGAGCACTGGAAAATAAGTAAGAATTTAACAAGAATAAAAGTACAGAAAGGGGCCTTCTGGGCAAAGGAACAGCTTGAACAAAGAACATGAAGTCATACAAATGAAAGGCTTTGTTTCAGGATTGAAATCCAGGTGGAGTATGGAAAGACTGTGTTTTTGGTCAAGAGTGGTAGCAGATAAGATGGAAAAGATAATATAAAATTTGCTTAATTCGTGGTTGATTGAGAAAAATTATCTGTGACTTGAAAATTTCTTTTCTTCTAAATAGCTTTGTTGACCTGTTTTCATCCATTCCTTTCTCTCACGTTCTTTATCCTTAGTAAAATAAACACTTGTGGCTTATGAAATTCCTAGAGGCAGGTGTTTGTTTTTGCATAACTCTTTCATGATCTTTGATTTGATTTCTTTGCATACAGGGCATACATAAAAAAAAAAAATTCTTGCAGCCTGACTCCAAGATTAGCATCTAAGGTACTAATGCATGGTATTGCATATTTAAGACAAAATTCATAAATCCAGCTTTCTTACAGTTTTTCCCCTCAAGTGAATTTACTGTCTCTCAGCCAGTACTTCTGTAAGAAGGGAAGGAGAGGGTAATAAGTCAGCATTTCCAAAGAAAAGCAAGGTAAACATTCCTCCCAGAAGGCCCATTTAGAAGTGGCATGAACATAGAGAAATGATACTAGAATAGAAGAACAATTTGAAAATTGGGGATGGGTGTTCAGAATTACTGCCTCAAAAAGCATTTGTTAAAGGGGGATCAAAGTTGTCAGCTCAGATGTAAGCAACCAGGAGTTAAGACCCATGTAATAAGCACTTCACAGCACTGATTATTCCCCCCCCTTTGGCCTATTCTATTTTTGGTGTGTTATAATCATCTATCTTGCAGACCTGCCTCCTACTTCTAATTAATTCCAGACTCCGATCTCAAGAGTCCATTTCCCTTTCACCTTCAAGGAGACTAATAAATATCGGAAGGTGTTTGGCCACTTCAGCCTGTGACCACTGAAGGAAAACTTTCTGGGATGCATTGCTGCTGCTGGCTGGCAGGAGCCAGATGGGAAATAAACCAGTTCAGAAACTCAGGGGCAAGCAACGGAACGACATTCTCAGAGGCGAGAGCAAAGAAACAGCCAAGTATCAGGCTTTGGTGTTTGCTTTGCACTTTTGAGCCATGACATGGTGAGAGTTGCTGTGGGGTAGGACAATAAGTGTGTGAAAAGATAAAGTAGAAAAACTATCCTCAATTTGCTCTGCATCGGCCATCTCTGTCAGATGTCAAGAATTTCCCAAACTAAGGAGCATTTTCTCTAATGAGACATTCTTATTGGCTCCACTTTAAAGATTCTGAGAATTTTCAGTATGAATCTGCCTGGCATTTCTTATATGCAAAATGAGGGCCCTGGGATAGTTCATTTCTAAGATCCTGTCTATAGATGTGATGAAGAACATTCCTCCAGCATACATGTGTTTCTAGCAATCCAAAGGGAGAGGGTAAATTCTTATCTTTCCTAGAAGTTTCTGGGAAGTTTTATGTCCCGTTCTTATGCTTGAAAATACCAGTGATCCACCAAACTCAATTTTCTTAATCAAAAACACCTGCAAGTATAGTATTGCACAAACAAAAAAATAACCTCTGTGTATATTCGTTCTCTGTTTTGTAGGAAAAGGAGTTCAAACTGAATAGATTGTCAGGTGACTCATAGCATACTTAGTACTTTCCATGACTTCATTTATGGTCTTTCTTGTTCTCATGCACAGCCACATACATTCACATATCCTCTACACACACACACACACACACATGCACACACACACACACACACACACGGGCATGCGAATGGCTATTCTAGGGAGGAGGGAAATAGCAATAACTAATTCAAATAATAGGGTAGCCGCATACACACACACACACACATATACATATATACATATGTATATATTTTTTCTGTGTTTCAAATTTTGTACCTAGACTAACTTCTATGAATTTACTTGTTATGTTAATCAGAGCTTTAGGAAAACTGGACAATGAATTAGTATTATCAGTAGTTTCTTATGGTCTGAATTTATCAACCAAATAGACAAACACTGTTCATGATTGAATTTCATCTTTAATTTGCTAACCTTTGGAGCAGTTCATTTCATTAGAAATAATGCTTTAATTGTAGCTCATCACTTAACGATCAAGTACTTAAAGACAAACAGAAAGAAAAGAATTTAGTTGTCTAATGTGAAGAAAATAAGGAAAACAGAAATGAAAGGGATATTAAACTTACTGATCAGTTTGAAGAAAGCAAAATGGAAATGTCCACAATTGAGAAAAAAGAGAGAAAAACAAGAAAATCAGTATTTCAATAGGAAAAAGCTTAAGTTGGATTTCAGGGATAAGTTCAGAAAGATTGGTATTCAAAATGAGACAAAATTAATGAAGAAGGAGAAGAAGAAAATGGTACAAATTGATAGAAGTAAAAGAGATGTGATAAGAAGATAGGAAAACAAATCTCTGTTTTTAAAATCTACTGGTATATAGATTGAATAAAGTAAGCAAATGAGGAAATGACAAGAAACACTAGAACCATATAAGATGCTGACATGAACACCCTTGCAGATAATTTAAATTGTGTCATCGAGACTTTAAATTAAATATATTTAGTATGGACTCTTTTAGGATTACAAAGAAATATTGACTGTGCCGCAAGCACTACATGATAAACACAGTAAGAGAAACCTGAAAGTGCAATCTAAACACAAACGTGTTTCAGGCAATAGTGGATGCTATGGTCTGAATGTTTGTGTCCTCCCAGAATTCATATACTGAAAACCTAACGTCCAGTGTGATGGTGGCAGGTGGTGGGGCCTTTGGAAGGTGATTGGGTCATAAGGGTGGAGACCTCACTAAAGGAATTCATGCCTTTAAAGATAAAAAAGGTCTGAGAAGCTCCCTTGCCCCGTCTGTCATGTGAAGACATAGCCAAAAGACTGCCCTCTGGAAAGTGAGTCTTCACCAGATGCTGAATTTGCAGGCCCTCAGGTCTTGGACTTCCCAGCCTCCAGAACCATGAAAGATAAATTTCTGTTGTTTATAAGCCACTCAATTTCTGGCATTTTGTTAGAGCAGCCCGAAAGGACAAAGACACTGGATAAATTTTTGGAGGTAGTTTGTTGATACTGTACTAGCCACTGAGGAAAGCCTAAATTCTAGTCTTTCTTCGCTCCTCCTCATGCAAGGCTTCCCTGCAGAGCAACGTCTTTCTAAGGGAAAAACAGCAAGTGGAAAATGAAATATCTGGGCAAATGGCTGGTAACTCCCAATGAATATATCTGTTGAAGACTCTATTAGAAACTGGCAATCAAGTTTAAATGAGCCGTTCTGCTTACAGCACCTCGTGAGGTTATCTGGTTTAATGATTTTAGCAGATGCAGCCCAGCTGCAGGCATGGTGGGGGAGTAACACACAAGGTGAGGCTGTGACTCTTGTGCCCTGTGCAGATACGTTCTACCTCATTTGCCTACGAGGGGTGCAGAGAACAAAACCAGAATGTAGGTTTCATGGCTGTTGACCTTTAAAGGTCAGTAATCCAACACACTAGTAAAATGCCACCTCCATCCCCCATCTTTCCAAACTCACAGAGAATATCAATGTCTTCTCTCTATGCACTGGAGTCAAGGCACAGGGAGAAGATAGTCAACATTGCTTACCTGTGTAGTAAATTTAGAAAAAAGAGATTCAACATAATAAATGGAGAGAAATAGTATGGACCAAGACATGAGAATGAAAGTGGTATATTTAGGGAAGCACCCACAGGTCAAACTCCCTGCAGAGCCCTGAAGACATAGCAGATAATCTGCCTTACAGGTAAACACACACTGTGTGTGTTGAGTGATTGCAAAACAATCATAGAAGGCTATTTGTCGGGGCCCCTGGGTGGCTCAGTAGGTTGAACGTCTGAATCTTGATTTTGGCTCAGGTCATGATCTCATGGTCATGGGATTGAGCCCCCCTCCAGCTCAGTCCCTCTCTCTCTGCTCCTATCCCACTAGTACACTCTCCCTCTCGCAAATGAAAAAATAAATAAAATCTTTAAAAAAAAGGCTATTTGTCTCCTTAAAATTGTCTTTTCTGTTCAGTGAATTTTTGATGAGCCTTGAAGTGCATCAAAGCCTTTACTGCCATGCTTAGAATTTTCCTGTGTACATTATCAGTGGAGAACTTAACACACTGCCCTAAATATAACGCAAAGTCCAAGTGAGCATTTACAAAACATTAAGATTTAAAGGGTCAGGAAAAAAATCAACAATAAAAATATTGAGGGGTACTGACATAGGTGGTTATGTACATTTTATCATAAGTAGTGAGTACATTAAAACAAATTTACATATAATAATAATATCATTATGATGTAATGAGCAATGGGTATTATATAAGTGATGAATCACTGAGCTCTACCTCTGAAACTAATAATATACTCTATGTTAATTCAATGAATTTAAATAAAAAAACCAAAAGCATTGAAAATGGGGGAAAATAATAAGATCATTATGGAATGGATATTTTATTGTGGATAGAATTAGTCCATGAATTTATATGTGGATAAGTTGATAAAGTTTTCCCTAGATAGTCGGACTTTGCTTTTTGCTCCGCATACATAGTATAAATGTATATATCTTCCTTTTCAAACTGAAAATCAAAATATGATCAACAGGAAATCATGAGTAAAATAAATGTCAACTAGAATAAAAATCTTTTAGTAAATGAAGGGGCTTTTTCTTAGAAGTTTTTAGCCAAATACTTCCCAGACTATTAGGAAATAAAATGAAATCTCAAAGATACTCATGATGTTTAATCATTAGTGATAGGTTGATGAATTGGCGTCTTGATGTTAAAGAAAGAAAATCTGGCAGAGGCTCTTTCTATAAATCATAAATTAAACAGTACTTGAGAATTAAAAACCAATTGGTCAATTTTCATGCCTCTGGAAAAAATTATTTTAATAAAAAATCAATCTGGGAGCACCTGGAACATCAAACGTTAAGTAGCAGTGAATACAGATTTGTCAGAAACAATTCCTCTGAAGCAACTCTAAATTTTATCTGTCTAAATAATTTACTTTGTAAATGGGAAAGAGTTGGCACAAGTAAACAGCATCCACTTCTATTTTAAAAAGATACAATAAAAATACATCAAAATAATCATAGAAAAAATATAGTCAAATTGAACAGAATGACCCTTGTATTGCAAGTTTCCAATTGTATCTTACACAGGTAGAAATCATTGAAATTTACCCAAAACACACACAAGAAGTGACGGCAGTATCTTTAACAATGTATAATATTGGACAAAGATTACAGATTTCTTTAAAACTTCATTTCAGTAGATTGTAGAAATACTAAACTTTAAACAATATTTTATACATTTATAATTCTTTTATTTCCATGAAAAAATTGAAATAAAAACATAATTACAAAATGCTTTTTTAACTTCACAAATCTATTATTTTAGTGTCAATTGATGAACAGTGCTGATGAATTGGTTTGCATAGAAGTTCATATTATTCTGGGTATAGAACCCTGGGAGAAACATGAATGATACCACAAACTGTAAGTTTTATTTATTTTTTATTTAGTGTTTCATTTGAATGTATCAGTCCTCAAAATTCTCATATATATTTTATTTATTGCCATTTCCACTGGTCTTAATACCAACCCATATTTCACCTCTTATGATTCAGTCTCCCACTGGCAATATTTTACATTTGGATAGAAATCTAACACTTGAAAAGTGCTAAAACCCATTACCTATGTAGTCTACCCAACCTCTCCGCTGTTGTCTCCATTTTACAGATTAAAAATAAATGGGACTCAGAAAGGTTGAATTGGCTTGGCCAAATTCACCTTGTAATAATGAGGAATGGTATTTATTTTGGGTCTTCTTACTAGAACCCTGTTGCCCTTCCACTTCATCCCATTGAGCTAATTTAAGCCCTGGTTTTGGAGATGGAGGAAGTGAAGGGAGAAAGGCGTGCTTCCAAATGAAACTTGGGGGTCTGGAGGAACTTGCTCAGTCCATATTTTATCAGTTCACAGGTGCCACCTAGAGGTAAAGAGAATGAAGAAAAATAAAGCCATTGTTTTCCAATTTTCTCTTAAAATAAATATTTGTTGGAGAGAAAAGAAATAACTGTTGTCCAAATTCTTATATTGAGGTATAAAATATCACAATTGAAATGAAGAGTATAGAAAGAAAAAATTATTGAATAGATTTTTATTAACTGCTAAATTCTCTTCACTGAATGTTTACTTTTAACTTTTCTTTCATCCAAACATGTGTTTGCTTGGTCCATTTTTTAAGATCTCTGATCCGCACGTTTTAACCAATTTCTTCTTTTTTCTCATATGAAGCTTCTTTCCCTATTTGTTGGTGTCTACTCTCTGCGTCATTTATATCTGTTCTGTCCGCTGAAGTTTGTTTTGATGTGCCTTTTAAAAGAACTATATACTGTTTCATTACATATGTATCTTGAACCAACTCTTCATAACTCCAGATTCCTTTAAGTATATGGCTTTTTGGTGCTCAAACTCACGCTTTTAACATTGTAAAAACATGAGCACTATAGAACATAGAATAAAAATTCTCAAAGAGAGTTTTATCACCTTCTCTGGATTGGCTACTCAATGCACAAACTTGAACTTCCCATGTGAGTTATTAGAATGTTTAGATACTAATCTAAATATGAGAAATCACTTATTTTGAAATAAAATTGAAAACTTAAAATTCTGATTAGAAGTACAATGATATATGAGCAAAAGTTTTTTTTTTTTAAATGGTAACTCAGCATTTCTTTCTTTTGTTTCTTAAGCAGAGGAATAACTTGCCTACAGCAAAGAATGCAAACTGCACTGATGGCAGTAGAGTTGGGTGAGCTGTCCAGAGGTTTCCTCACGTGTCAAAAATCCAGATCAAGATGTGGACCACTTCCAGCACCCCAAAAGGCTTCCTATGCTCTTTCCCATTCAATATTGTCAAACAGTAAGGTACCACTATTTTGATTTCTAGAGCCATACATTAGTTTTGCCTATTACTAAATTTCATAAAAATTGGGTCCTGTTGGACAGTTTCTATTGTGTCTGATTTTTGTGCTCAATATTTTACACGTGAGATGTAACCATTTCGTTTCATGTTTTTGTGGACAGTGCATTCTTACTGTGTGTAATATGTTGAAAGCAGAAATCATGATTCAACATTTACATTATTTGTAGCAAAATGTGAGGAAGATAATATGGTAATATTGCCATGTTAATATATATGCTGAACATTTTATGATAATATGACCTTGGAGTTAAGAACACATATTTTACAAAAGTATTTTTAACATGATGCACTTGCTTTGTGTTTCATTTTCTGTTGTTTTATAATGTTCTTTGTATTTATTGTAATTAAGTACTTCTTGTTTTGCTTACTTTCTCTCTCATGACTATTATTTTCATTGTTCTAGGAGAAACTATGAAAGAATTGATTGTTCCCCTGAGTTCTATTTAAGATGTATTTTCGTTTGTAAAATGAGATGTGTTCTTTACATATTGTTTATGTGTAATAGTTACAACACATGAAATTGTCAGTAATTAACTAAATAAAGGATAAAGGCAAATGATTACTTCTAGTTTTCACAGCTTGATTGTGACTGATTTCTGAACATGCATTATAAATATTATTTAACATACTTAAATAAAAAATACCAATATTCAAAAAAATCATTCTGATATAAAATGACAATGACTAACAATGCAGACAATATTAATGATGAAACTTTATTGTCAAAGATAAAAACTATGATGATGAACAAATGAAAACTTAGACTTGATCAAAATGAGGGGAAAATAAGACAGATTATGCTTAAAACTGCACACACTTCAAACTTTGTCCCAAGAAAATTAAACTATGCAGAAAAAAATATTTCTAAAAGTTTACTCAAAATGGGAGAAGTTATATTTGGTAAAATCAGATGTCATTTAATAAATTGGTCAATGTTTTATTGTAAAATACATTTGGAACATAACTTATCCTGAAGACTGTTTTATAAACTTCAAACAGGAAAAATTATAAATTACGAATCAGAAATTAGTTCCATAGCAAACAACTAAAACCTGCTTATAATCAGCATATCAGGTAAAATGTTTGTTTCATGTAACAAAAATGTAAGTTTAGACTAAGTTCGGTTTGTACAGCAATACTGAAAAGACCCAATCTCCTTTCATTTTCATGCTCCAAGTCATATATTTTATTCTTCAGGATGGGAAGGTAGCTGCTGCTTCTCCAGTAATCCCAGCCATATACAAGGTAGAAAAATAGAGAAGGAAAAAGGCACAAAGGACAAAAACCAAAGCAGCATTCTAGCTAAGTCTATCCCTTGAAAACAGCTCCCCTGTAATGCCCCACTGTATCTTCCTCTTATATTTCATTGGCTGGAACGGAATAGCATGGCCACTCCTAACTGCAAGACTGGCTGGACAAGTGAGTCGTACAGATTTTCCACCTGGATAGTTGAGAAATGCAGAGAAGGGGACTCTGAATGATTTGGGGCAAGCAATTCAGGGTCTACTATATGGTTCCACTGTTCTCTTTGGGAATCTGAACAAAAGATTAAATTGGCCAAAGTTTTCATTACATTAAAAAAATGTATTAAAATTTGAATACTTTTTTCTAAATTTCTTTTATAAACAAAGTAAAAAAAAATATTCACATTGCAAAGTGGCTCAGTAGACACGGCCACTGGTCCAAATGTTGGGCACAAAATGGGGACTAGGTTCTAAACATTTGCTAACTGTAAAAAAAAAAAAAAGCAGGATCTTAAACTTGTTTAGCGATAATCAATGAAATTACACTAAGTATAGTAAAAGCTTATTAAATGTTTCAGAATCCATGAATACAAAGTATTTAGAGAAATAGTGGAAGCCATGGTAAATTGTCTTCCCGTAATAATGCATCAAATATTGATTGAGGGCTACTAATTTCTCCTGAATGCTAATTATCTTTTAATTTTGTAGCTGTTTAGTGCCCTGTACCTTGAGTACACGGAGATAATATTTTGTTTAGTTTACTTGTTTGTGATAAACTCAACTCAAGCTTGTATTACTTGATTTGTTGACTTTCTCCATGTTGACATATGCTGCTTTGCTAGCTCAGGTTTTCTGTTTGTTTATTTTGCTTTCATGACACAATGCCAGTAAGTGATCATAGAAAGACAATGTTTTTATTTCCTTAAAATTTTTATAATCTTCATATTTATTCTATCTTTAGAAGCCATTCAATTTTCTTTTGTTAAAGACATGATGTTCTGTACTTATCTATTTCTAGCTGATGTTTTTATTTTAAGGTCTCTGGGGATTCATTTCTGCTGCTAGCACCCAATGGAGAGAAGCAGAGTATTTCTTTACCTAATTTCATAGCAAGTCATTAAATCTTCTTGAGACAGTTTTGAAAGATGTTTTATTTCCTATATTGACGTTCATAGATGTGCACCATTGATACTGAATTTAATAAAATTTGAAGAAGCATATGAGGAAATATCCTTTTCTTAAATTCTAGTGACATCTCATAAAAACCATATGTATGCATAATAACAGTATTCAGTTTAAATAATCACTATTTGGGGCGCCTGGGTGGCTCAGTCCTTGAGCGTCTGCCTTCGGCTCAGGGCGTGATCCTGGCGTTCTGGGATTGAGCCCACGTGGGGCTCCTCCGCTGGGAGCCTGCTTCTTCCTCTCCCACTCCCCCTGCTTGTGTTCCCTCTCATGCTGGCTGTTTCTCTCTCTGTCGAATGAATAAATAAAATCTTTAAAACTAACTAAATAAATAATCACTATTTAAAAGGATTATTGAGTTCATAGAATCAAATGGATTTTACAAAAATTTCTTTTTTTTTTACTGTTGACGGACTTTTTATTTTACCCCAAGAAATGGAAGCCTTTATTAGATATGAAGGGGTTCCCCCCCAAACCGTTAAATAGAGGAAACATTCATTCTGACATTAAACAGTGTGGTTTTTATATTACCACTCCTTTGAAGGTTTATAAAAATGGTATTACATATATAAAGAATTATATTTCTTCCAAAGGTCAATGAATCCANTCCCCCCCAAACCGTTAAATAGAGGAAACATTCATTCTGACATTAAACAGTGTGGTTTTTATATTACCACTCCTTTGAAGGTTTATAAAAATGGTATTACATATATAAAGAATTATATTTCTTCCAAAGGTCAATGAATCCAGAACCTGGAGAATATGAATTAATTTTAGGGATTTTAACAAAGACTATTAATATATGCCTTGTCACTTCCAGGATTCTTTCTGTATCTGAGGCAGCATTAAATACCAGGTGATCCCTCTTCATAGATCCAGTAAGAAGTGGAAAAAAGTAGGAAAAAAAAGAAGCAAAAACTGGAGTTGTTTCAGGCACTCCAGGGCTACAGCTTACACCTTGCATTCAGTGAAAAGTCCCAAATGTCCTGCCTGTGTGAAGAGTCCTTAGAATATATATATAT